>NC_141800.1:8292901-8443378 GCF_057944985.1 Cucurbita pepo subsp. pepo | reverse complement strand
TATACCAAAATAGTGCGCGCACATTACTAATTTAAAATACGACGTAATGATTAAAACACAAAATAAGGAACAGACACAAAACATTTTAAAACAAAGGGTTGAAGACGACGGGTGAGGTTTATCTATGGCACCTGCTCCAGAATCCGCTTCCGTTCTCGACCAGCTCCTTATCACCTGGAAAAAAAATGGAGAGTAAGGAATGAGTACAAGACTCAGTAAGTAGCCTACTTGTAGGCTCTTAATCGTGTCCTTGATATGCTAGGGTACCACATTCTTTATTCTTGCTTGTTCTTGATCTTTTTCTTGTTGTAAGTACTTAGGCCCTCTAATTTTTGTTCTTGACTTGGGTTTCTTATCTTGATCTTTCTTGAGAACCTTGGTCCTTGAATCCTAAAACCATGGTTTTCCTTTAAGGGTCTTAGTACTATGGTTTCTGGTTCTTGGTTCTTTGTTCCTGATTCTTGTCCTTAGAACTAGGATTTTGATCCTTGTTCTATTCCTTAATCTTTCTCTTGTTCTTGGTACTTTCTTGGTTCTTGTTTTGTTCTTGATTCGTTCTCCAAGACACCCCCCCTAGGATTTACGGCACTAGACATGTAACTGACAATCCTGTGTCCAAGGCTTCATGCGTTTCAAGCGACATAGCCTTAACCTACGTCCAAGGCTTCATGCGTTCCAGGCGACGTAGTCTTACCGAATCTTAGGGCTTGCCCTTCGATACGATCTGCTTAATCATATGCCCAAGGCTTCATGTGTTCCAAGCGGCATAGTCTGAAAACCTACATCCAAAGCTTCTTACGTGCCAAGCGATGTAGTCTTAATACTGCATCAAGGGCTTGCCCCATAATACAGTCTACTTAACCTATGCCCAAGGCTTCATACGTTCCATACGGCATAGTCTGAAAACCTACATCCAAGGCTTCTTACGTTCCAAGCGATGTAGTCTTAATACTGCATCAAGGGCTTGCCCTATAATATAGTTTGTTTAAGCTACGCTCAAGGCGTCATGCGTTCCAAGCAACATAGTCTAAGTCATGAGCATGATGTACCGTGGGAGGTCTTAGGAGGTTCTTGATTCGTGGCTAAGGTAACGTACTCTCTTCTTGTTCCTCTGTAACTTTAGACTACTCCCCTTAATAGACTGTAAAGGTCACTTGCTCGGTGCATACTTAAACATGGCATCCTACAAGTCTGTAGGGCATCTCTTCTAGGTGAAGGAAACTTGAGGCATGACATCCTGCAAAGGAAACATGGTGCAGGGCATCCCACCTAGAAGAAGAATTCTTGGACATTGCTTGGTGGGAGGTCATGGGTCACTTTGGACATGATTAGAGTATTACCTAGCATTCTTAAGTTTCTGTTTCTGAGTTTGGGGACCTTAGTCCCTCGTCCTTGAGTGGTACCTAGCATTCTTCTTACTTGGGTAGTTGTAAAGCTTGTGTGTTGTTGTTCTTGGTTCTTAATCTTTTAACTTTCTAAGGTCCTTAATTTCTTGAGGCATAAGTTGTAACTTGTATTTGTAACCATATGAACCCATCTTAGTGTAAGTTTTTCTAGAAGGCCATAGATTCCTAGGGAGTTCTTTAGAGGGTTCTAGAAGAGTCTAAAGTCTTGTGGTGTTTCCTTTATGTGTTTCTTGGATCCTAACTTGGTTTAGGTTCCAAACTTACTCCAATCAACTTGAAACCTTAAACTTATCTTCATGTCCTTCATAATCGACCTTATAAGAAGTAGCAAATCATTTGAAGCACGTATAGACCTTGAAATCTCTTAAGTAGTCCTAGGGGCATTTTGGTCATTTTACACCTAATTCTTGGTTTTGCTACTTAACGTGTTCCAATCGCTTTTCAAACTTCACTAAATCATCAAACATCATAAAATAAGATCTACTTCAGGGTTTCATAGCGTTTGGATGTCATCTAGGTCATGAACCGTAGGTAGATGTCCTTAGGGGCATTATGGTCATTTTGCACCATTTCTTGGTTTACCTACTTATCCTTATCCAATGACTAACAAACTTCATATATAACCTCAACATGCTATAGTATCCTCAGCCTTAAAATTTCATAGGCAGCAGAGTTCATTTAGTGGGTTATTTTAACGTTACGTAAATCCCGAGCAATTTATTCGGTTCAAGGTCTTAACTTATGGTTCGTAGGGTTTTTCTTTCATAGATCCTAATTTCATACTTGGTTTAGGGTTCATATTAAAATCCAAGGGATCCCTACAAGTATTTCTTAACAAAAAGTCCAAGGTGGCTACTTAGACGCGCCCTCCCCAACTCCTATCACGCTGTTTCTCCCCTCGATTCCTTCATAAAACTTAATGACGGTATTACAAAGAAGAGCTAGAGATTGATTTCATACCTTTTCATGGATCGTAGCCTAAGATATTTGCTTCCAAAGTTCATCCAAAATATGATTTCTCGCCCGAGTAAAAAACATAGAATTTCTTATTGGGTAGCTGATTCTTGGGGTTTTCGAGGCTCGATTTCTTCACGAAACCTCTTTCTTATTATTCCCTCAAGATAAAGGAATTGGTTTGGAGGAACGACTTTGAGTGTGGGATATTAATTTTGAGAAACCACTCTCGATCTGCAAGTTACCCGACACCTCCGATTTTCAATCTCTTGGGTATCTTATTCTACGACATTTCAGCTCTCCATTCCTTCAGAAAAGTTACTCGAATTCTTCCTATGAAGCTAGAGGAATCCTTAATTTGAAGGAAAAGAGGCTGTAGATAGGAATTCGACACTTACCCCCAATTTGAACCTGGAACAGATTTTCTTTAATTGGGAACAGTCCTGAGGTTATTTCTCTTGGTGGTCTTCTATAGAAACATTCTCTGGAGGTGCAGAAACCTACCTTTCTTGAAGAATACTTGTACATCCTTGGATTGGAATTTTGAGTTTTCCTTGAAGCTCTTTAATGGCAGATTGGATTGGGAGAATTGTTTCTAGGCACTTTCAGGACTCTATTCCTTCATAAAACTTGTGGGTAATCTTATTTAGAAGTTATAGGAACAAGTTTGAAAGGAAATGGTGGAGAATTTCTCTCGAATTTAGAAGAAACCCGAGAGTAGGAGACCGAAAATCTAAACACTTATTGCCAATGATTGGGAGCTCGAACTTGCTCGATTCTTGTTCCAAACGATTGCCCCAACTTCATAATTTATAGGGAAAACTTAAACAGACATTGGGAGCTCCAGAATCGTCGTGAATTATCAATTGGACTTTCTGAAAAATTCGTCGAAAATATCTACTCCGATCAGAGACTCGCCAACTTTCGTTTTGAATCCTAGCCGTTGGATGTTATGATCCGTGAGTTCTAAAACATATCCAGGTTTGGAGGAGATCCAACGGCTGAGAGTCGAGATTCGAAGAATTTTGTGCAGAAGGTACTGGGAAGGTTCTAATTTTTTTAGCAGAATGGCAAATCCATAATTATCCTTAACTTCAAGGGTATTTTGTAATTTGCCACTTTCAGAATATTTTATTATTATTTTCTCTAATAATCCATAATTTTTCCTAAAAATTCTTCATCCCTGTTGGCCATTTTTCCCTTCTTGACCATCTTGAAATTCCTTCTAGATAAGGAATTAAAAATCTACAAAGATCCTTGATAATTGGAAAAATGACCTTTCCGTCCTTTTCGCTTACGATTTCATTCTCAATCCTTCTCCAAAAGTCTTAAGTCCTTAATATTACTTCCTAAGGTCTAGAAATGACTTACTAAGACCCCTTTCCTTGCTTAATCCAAAACAATTTCTTTCCATGGATCCTTTGGGTCTTGCATAGGTGTCTTTCCTTCATTTTTGGGGTGTTATAGTGTATTTGATGCAGAGGTTGTTTAATCTACAAATGTCGTAAGGTAGCTTTGTTGCAAATCATATAAATTAGTTCAACGTGATTGAAAGTCAATTGAGCTCGGTGGAAATTATGTTCAAAAATGAAATTAAAGCATTGATTTTGATGTCATCTTTACCCGAGTCGTGGTATACTGTTGTTGCTGCAATCAACAGTTCACGAGGATCTGATAAACTGAAGTTTGATGAAATTCGAGATGTCAGCGAAAATATTCCCAAATGGAAAATGGAGATTCATCAGGCAATGCTCTTAGTGTTGATCGAAGCGAACGAAGTAAATCAAAGAGCCCAAACAAACATGGGCGATCAAAATCAAGGAACCGAAAAAAAACTCCAAACAAACCAAACGTGGAGAAAAATGACACTTTCGGACATATAGTACAAAATTGAAGAAAAACAAAATCACAAATTTGAAGATGACAATGATTCTATCTTTTCAGCAAAAGATATAAGGATGCTCTACTTCCTAGCGTGAACAGCCCAATTGAATTATGGATTTTAGATTCAGTTGCTTCGTTTCATTTATCTTCATGTAAGGAATTGTTTCAAAATTTCAAATAAGGAAATTTTGGGAAGGTGTATCTTGCCGACAACAAAACGTTGGAGATTGAAGGGAAGAGAGATGTCTGCATACAAACTCTAGCAGGAAATGAGTGGACATTATAGGATATCAAATATATTCCTGATCTCAAGAAGAATTTGATCTCTATTGGTCAGTTGGATAGCACAGGTTTTGCAGCCAAGTTTCGAAAGAGTTTAGGGAAGATTGTGAAGGGTGTCATGGTGGTAGCATGACACAAAATCTGGAACCCTACTGTAGGGTGAACTCTATACACGAGTATAATATATTGATATGGGTGTTTCTGAGAGCTGCCTTATGGAAAAATATAAACGAGTTAGCTTCACAAAGGCTACCAGAGAACCAAAGAAAGTGCGATTGGAAATGATCCATATAGACGTTTGGGAACCATCTCCAGTTTCATCATTTCTAGTACCAAAATTCCATTGATTAGATTGCTTAGGGTTAGATTGCTTACTTGATCACGGCGAGACGTGTCATTGAGCTGAGTCATAGAGATATACGACTCTTTATCCTAAGAAAAAATCTGTATAATATAAAATCTGGCTGCTCTGATATCAAACCTAATTAGCGATTTCTAATTAGCGATTTTACTGTCCCCTACGTAGAAAAGATGGGTTAAAATGAAAATTTTACCCTAGATTTTCCTATTTTTTTTTTACTATTTTCTTTTATACTTTTAATTAGTTTTTAAAATTTTTGTAACTATTTTTTTCTTCCATATCATATTTAAATTCGGTCTCTAAATCTCTCAATAAATTCCTAAGAATTTGAACTTAAAAAAAAATTGAGAAATTAATCCTCATTTGAACTCGTGTTACAACATAACATAACATAATACATGTCAAACACTCACAAAATCTGACACGTGGAGGGGCTACAGAGCACGCATGTTTAATACCTCATACAATTCATCCAACCAAGCCAATAGTAACACCACTTACCTGGTTGGTCCAAAGAGAAGTCACTAAATTTTTTGTATTGATGTTCGTTAGATCATACCCATCGATGTCTAGTTCCAAAGCTAAATCCATACCGACTTCCTTCTCTCTCTTTCTTTTTCTCCTTCTTTATTCAAATCCGCATTGGTTAGGGATATAGAAAGAATGAGTTGGAGATTGAGAAATGGGGAGAGAAATAAAGAATGTGATGGAGGAAGAGGAGGAAATGGGAGGAAGTGGAGAACATGGATAAAATGAGCAGGCACGCAACTCTTAAGCCAGTTTGAACTCCTAGTACCTTAAATAAAGTTGGTCTCCTCTAATAAAACAGGAATTTCTCTTAAGATCATTAAAATCTTATAGACTCGAAGCTCAATATCATAAATACAATTATGCTTTATCTTGAACACGCCAACCATGAAACTAAAGTCGGTTCAATTTAACTCCATTTTATTGCCATCTTGAATGATGTATAAGGTATATTCTTGGTTTACCTTAAAGTTGTTGTGGCATGATAGTTTATATTAGTTAAGCTTTTTGCAAAATCACAGTTAAAAGGCAACAACGATGAACCTAGTTCTATTAGTCATTTCAAAGACAATTTCTTTCTCCATCTTATCGGTAATAACAGTTCAACAAAATCCATATTATGCAAAGAAACAAGTTTACAGCTCATAACACCAACTACCTAAATTATGGCCTAAAAAATTGAAAACATAAGTTGTAGTTGATAATTACTCAAAAATTTCCCTAAATCAATGAACTCGTATCCAAATAGAGTAATTTAAAGTTTCGTTACTTAACTGAAGTTTATCTCATCTTTAATGAAGCATAATTTGCACTTAGGTTCATGAAATACTTATAGACTCCAACTCTGAGTACTATTAATGCAATTATGTTTCATATGAGTTTGTCAGGAATGAAACTAGGGTGAATTCAATACAACTTTATTTTGTTGTCATACAAGGCAAAATAGAAGAATTAAATCAAACAAACTGATGAACTGAACTGAATCAATGCAACCCAAATTGATTAGTCTGTTTCCTTTGTTGGGTTGTTGGTTTATTTGATAACCCTTGTATGTTATAACAATTCAATATAACATGCCTTACTTACATGTAAAATATTAGACCATCAACTTTTCATTTTATAGCCGTCCAACCACTCAGAGAAAAATATATGTGAGTAGAAACTAAAAATATTAGGTATTTAAGAAAAGACATTTGGTTTAGTGGTACGACCCTCGCTTAGGGTGCAACCTCAAATTCCCCTATGTCTAAATCTTTTCTTATCCAAGGACTTCATATTTATATAAACTTGTTCTTCCTATTATTTTAATTTTCAAACATACCTCTTAACTTCTCTACACCAATTGTTGGGCAACAAAGTTGACATAAAGGAATTAGAAAAGAGATATCAAAACTTAAGCATGTTCGCAATGGCTTGGCCATTCAGCAATAACCTAAAGTCTTTCTTTACATCCCATGGTTTTATACTTACCATCTTAGGAAATAAAGAAAAGAAAAGAAGAAAAACAAAAATTAAGTCGATTAAAACTGTAATGATAATGCTCTTAATATCATTTCATGTTTCCCACTTTCAGTAAGTATGCCTATCCAAATCTTAATTAGGTCTAGTAGAAAGTTCTTTGTTCTTATTATGTTATTGTTTTGTTCTCCAAGACACATTCTACATCCAAGGATTCAGTTCAAGCACATCGAGGACTTCTTGTGTTTCCTGCAATACGACAAAATACGACCTTAATACCTAGGCCCAAGGATTCATACATATGTTTTAAATTACATAACAAGGGCATTTGGTCTAGTGGTATGATTCTCTCTTTGGGTGCAAGAGGTCTTGAGTTCGATTCTTGGATTCCCCTTCAAGAGAGATTGTAGAATAAAATGAATTAAATAAATATAATGATAAGCATGTGAGAGTTATGGAGATAGATAGCGATATTTCTTGGTTTTCACTATATTGATTATTTTGTGGTGCAGGTATGGGGGATCCCCCACATCTCTGAAAGAAACTATTTGTTATATATTCTTTTTTTTCAAATTTTTCATTTTTACGACATAATGAGTAGGGATAATTTTTCATTTTTACTATTATTGATGACGAGACATATAGGATTTTGTAACATAAGAATCATGAGGATGTAGCTCATATTGTAAAGTGCTTGCTTTGTATGCAAGAGGTATAGGGATCGATACCTTGCATCTCCAAAATAAAACTATCTATTATTATTTATATTTTTTACTTTCAATTTTCCATTATTCATGACATGTTGAGTAGCGATATTTCTTCATTTTCACTATTATTTATGATGGAAAATTTAGGGTTTTGTGATAAAAGAATTGTGGGTATTTTGCCCAAATTTCTTCATTTTCACTATTATTTATGATGGAAAATTTAGGGTTTTGTGATAAAAGAATTGTGGGTATTTTCATATTTATGACATAATGAGCAGGGATAGTTTTTCATTTTCACTATTATTGATGACGAGACGTTTAGGGTTTTGTGATGTAAGAATCGTGGGGATGTAGCTCAGATGGTAGAGTGCTTACTTTGCCTGCGTGAGGTAAGGGGATTGATACCCCGCATCTCCAAAATAAAACTATTTATTATTAAATATGTTATTTCTTTTCAATTTTTTCTTATTCATGACATGTTAAGTAGCGATATTTCTTCATTTTCACTATTATTGATGACGGAAAATTGAAAGTTTTGGGATGCAAGAATTGTGGGGATGTAACTCAGATGGTAGAGCGCTAGCTTAGCATTAGAGAGGTACGGGTATTGATACCCCACAGTACCCACATCCCCAAAATAAACTCTATTCAATCTTTCCTTATTTATTTAATAATAAGCGGAGATATTTTTTCATCTTCACTATTATTGATGACGGGATGTTTAGGATTTTCTAATGTAAGAATCATGGGAATGTAGATTAGATTGTATATCGCTTTCTTAGCATGCCAGAGGTATGGGGATCGATTCCTCGCATTTCTAAAAGAAACTATTTGTTATTACTATTTTATTTCTATTGAATTTTTCCTTATTGATGGCATAATGAGTAGCGATATTTTTTCATTTTTACTATTAGTGATGACAAGACATTTAGGGTTTTGTGACATAAGAATCGTGGGGATGTAGCTCAGAAGGTAGAGCGCTTGCTTTGCATGCGAGAGGTACGGGGATCGGTTCCCTGTATCTCCAAAATAAAACTATCTATTATTAAATATGTTATTTCTTTTCAATTGTTCCTTAGTCATGACATGTTGAGTAGCGATATTTCTTTTCACTATTATTGATGACAGGAAATTTAAGATTTTGTGGTGCAAGTAATAATGTGGGATGTAGCTCAGATGGTTTTATTTCTATTCAAACTTTTCTTATTTTGACATATTGAGCATAGATATTTTTTTATTTTCACTATTATTGGTGATGTTAGGTTTAGGATTTTATGACGCTCAGATGGTAGAGCGCTCGCTTCGCATGTGAGAAGTACGGTGCGATACCCTGCTTCTCTAAAGGAATCCTACTACCAAATATTCTATTTGTATTTCAAATTTTTCTTATTTATGACATAATGAGCGGGATAGTTTTCATTTTCACTATTGTTGATGACGAGACATTTAGGATTTTGTGATGTAAGAATCGTGGGGATGTAGCTCAGATGGTAGAGCGATCACTTTGCATGCGGAGATGTAGCTCAGATGGTTTTATTTCTATTCAATCTTTTCTTATTTTGACATATTGAGCATAGATATTTTTTTATTTTCACTATTATTGGTGATGTTAGGTTTAGGATTTTATGACGCTCAGATGGTAGAGCTCTCGCTTCGCATGTGAGAAGTACAGTGCGATACCCTGCTTCTCCAAAGGAATCCTACTACCAAATATTCTATTTGTATTTCAAATTTTTCTTATTTATGACATAATGAGCGGGATAGTTTTCATTTTCACTATTGTTGATGATGGGACATTTAGGATTTTGTTATGTAAGAATTGCTGGGATGAGGTAAGATGGCACTCTTTGAATACAAGAGCCACGGGGATCAATACACCGTATCTCTAAATAACTATTTGTTATTAATATTTTATTTTTATTCAATCTTCCCTTATTTATGACATAATGAAGAGAGATATTTTTTCATTTTCACTATTATTTATGATGGGAAGTTTAAAGGGTTTGTAATGTAAGAATTGTACGGATGTAGCTTAAATGGTAGAGCGCATGCTTTGCATGCGAGAGGTACGGGGATCGCTATCATGCATCCAAAGGAAAACTATCAATTATTAATCTTATTTATGGCATAATGATCAAAGGAAGTTTTTCATTTTCACTATTATTGATGACGGGACGTTTAGGATTTTGTGATGTAAGAATTGTGGGGATGTAGGTAAGATGGTTGAGTGCACTCTTTGCATGCGAGAGGTATGAGGATTTTGGGTTTTGTTATGTAAGAAATGTGGGGATGTAGCTAAGATGCTAGAGTGCATCTCAGAAACTCATTAATATTTTATTTCTATTCAATTTTTCCTTATTTTTGATATAATGAGAAGAAATATTTTTTCATTTTCACTATTATTGATGACGTGCCGTTTTGGATTTTGTTATGTAAGAATTATGGGGATGTAGCTACGATGGTAGAGTGCATCTCCTAAAGAAACTATTCGTTATTAATATTTTATTTCTATTCAACTTTTCCTTATTTTTGACATAACGAGCATAAATATTTTTTCATTTTCACTATTATAGGTGACGCGCAATTTTGGGTTTTGTTATGCAAGAATTGTTGGAATGTAGATAAGATGGTAGAGTGCTCTGTTTGCATGCGATTGGTATGGGGATCGATACCCCGAACACCCCGCTTTGTATTCCTAAATGCTCTATAATATGGTGGTGCCTTAATGGGATAGATATTTTATATGGATTGTATATGCCTTTAAATGTGGTTTGCTACACGAAAAAAAAAAAATAGGGATAGTTAAATTTTTAAGTCACTTTTGAAAAGTATGGTGTGAGATAAATATTGCCTATTATTTCTAAGAATATATTAAGTCTTCGGACTAATGTTTGTCATTTGTAGACATGACATATAATAGAGGAATTCATAGTACCGTTCTCCTTTAGAGCAATTCATAGTACCACTTATTGTTCTCCTTCGGAAGATGTTTATGGATTTAATCTGCCTATTATTTCTAAGAATATTAAGTCTTGGGACGAATGTTTGCCATTTGTAGAGATGACATATAATAGAGCAATTTTTCATAGTACCGTTCTCCTTTAGAGCAATTTATAGTACCACTCATTGTTCTTCTTTTGAAGATGTTTATGGATTTAATCCACTTACGCCTCTTGATTTGCTTCCTATTCATTCTAATATTTTTGTGAGTAAAGCAACCACAAGTAAGGCAGATCTAATCAAAACTGTAACGACCCAAAATTTTCTACTTAATTTAAGGTCGCTACTGTATATGTACCATAAACATTGAATGCGGAAGACTTCATTTAAATTCCATAAAACATAACCTTTATCTTAAAACACAGCCATAGACATACGTGTTTCGAAAACATCTTTAAAACGACAAAACAAAAAACTAAATAAAATAAATAAGCGTTTAAGTTAAAAACATCCTATTCTAGCCTAAGTCTAAGAAAATAAATACCACTATCCTATGCATGTTCCATGGTCTCGAGTTGTGATGTTGTCGTCAGCCGTACAGGAATGTCTTGTCTTAACCTGAAAAATGTAGTAGCACATAGCTTGAAATACTCAGTAAGTGACCCCACTATTAAGGTTAAATGCAACAATCACATGCAATGAGATGATGAGTCCTATCTTTCATTCCGTTTTTCCTACGGTGCCGTCCTAACGGATAATTTTGGACGTGTACCATATACTCTACACACAGCCCATACGTGCGAGTATGGGCTCACCAGCTAGTTCGCTCACCGCTGGGCCACTTTCCTTATCCGGTGGACATACTCTAGGAGCCTCTCAGGCCGGACACCCGCTAGAACTAGTAACCGTCACGGCAGCGCTATGCAAAGCATAACGATCGTTGTCCTGCCATTGGATGTACGCGTTCGTACCCTCGTGATGGGATAGGGGTATCCCCCAAATGCATGAGCACACATAATGTATGAGGTCCAAAAACTTTTCCATTTTCATTATCCTTTAATACAACCCCGCTAGCATTGTGTACATATCATATCATTTTTCATATCGTTCATTATTCATGTCATATCGTTTCTCATTCTTCAGTTCTCAAATCATACATAGTTCTAACGGTGTTATATTTCATGTCATTTATCGTAATTTCATGTCATTCATATTATGCTGTATACACACAATTTAAGAGACCTAACATAATGTTCTATGCTTTTAACATATCATTTCATCATATACACATCATACCATGACATATTGCATCACAATGTATCATGTCATAAACAAGTCATAATATAAACACTTCGTAGTCATATCGTTCTCTAACTTATCATAGCATTAACATTCTTTGTAACGATTCAGATTTTCTATTTTTGCCTTATTTGGTTAAGATTTTATTTTTATTTCTATGAAGAACAAGATATTATGTTATGCATTTATTCCGATCGGAAAATGTGCAATTTTAAACGAGGAAGTTATTAGAAATTGTAACGGTGTGGGTTTCTGGAATAAAATCAAATCAAATAAAAATAGAATAAATAATTAAATGTAATCTCCCCAGAAATCGAGGGATTTCCTGCCAGACTTTTATTACCTAATAGAAACATTCCCATTTATCTGAGTTTCCTTATCCTAAAACCCTAGAATGCAATTGTTTCACATTATTTTTATATTCGTATGCCCAACCTTTTACCTCCCTTGAAAACGATTTTCTCTCCAACCTTTCCTCCAAAACTTTGGGTGGCTCTTCGGAGGAAGAATCGGGTAAGTAAGGCAAGGTTTTTGGAATAGGGTCGAGCTGCAGACGCACACCCAATAGCTCCGGTAGCTTCGCACGCGTACACAGTGCGGGTCTGCTCGCACGTCTACAAAATCGGCTTGGTTCCGTCAATTCCCGTAGCTCGACTTGGCAG
The DNA here is from genome assembly GCF_057944985.1 of Cucurbita pepo subsp. pepo. Taxonomy (NCBI): domain Eukaryota; kingdom Viridiplantae; phylum Streptophyta; class Magnoliopsida; order Cucurbitales; family Cucurbitaceae; genus Cucurbita; species Cucurbita pepo. The sequence goes on along the minus strand of NC_141800.1, from coordinate 8,430,897 downwards.
CTTAGTTGGCCGGCTCGGCAACTAGGCTTAGCGGAAAGGTATCACTATAATATATCGATTCCAAGGTTTTTAGCCCTTTCGAAGCCGTTTTTGCCCTCAGTTTTACCATCTGAGGTCTGTATGGTTCCTATACATTAAAGACAGATTAGATTGGGGGTTTATTTTGATAAATAGCATGAGGTTTAGCTAGGGTACCTTATGAAAGGTTCTAAATTTTTATGTGGTTATTATAGGACATATTTAACCGCTAGGATTCCCTCGTTGTGAGTGACTTCAACCAAGACCATCGATGTAAGTGACCATGCGATGTAGCACTATTTATGTAATGCCATGTTAGATATGTTAAGGAATGATAAGTGCCTACAATGCTGGAATTTGCAAAGCTAGAGGTCCTTCTAGAATCCTTGCAAAACGTTCACAGAGAAAGCTAACTTAACGGATTGATTCCAACCAAGAGCTGGTTAGAAGATGAATGACTCTTAGATCGAACTTGGAATCTATGATGGTCACTCTTAGATACCAAGACAATTCACTCCAGAATTAGCTTGATCAAAACTAATTCAATGAATCGGTTTAAACATCAAACCTAAAGCAAGGTTTGAAAAAGAATAACACCAAAAGGGTATCAAGAAAACACAAATGTTTTTTTTTCTGTATTCACAAAAATCCCTCAAACAGAGTATTACATGCCTTTAAATAGGCCCAAAAGATAACCCTAACAAAATAAAGTTCAGCCACCAACCACTAATAAATGCTAATAAATGCTATTAAATACAAATTGAAGAATATAAGGCAATTCATACATACTTTTAATAAATGCTATTAAATATAAATTGAAGAATATAAGGCAATTCATAAATTGTCTTAATTGGTAGTTCAACTACCAAAGGAAAGTCTTCTAATCACTTTCCAATGTCAGCCACTCCGTTATTTTCTTGATTTGATACTTGAATCTTCTTTGTATTGCTTCTTATAATTGCTCGTTCGGGTACATGCACGTGATCAGTTGTTGGATTCATATCAAGACCTCATGCATATATGTATGTCACGTGCATCGAGATTCTTCCCCTTTATGTTACGAAAGAATGAAATACGATATTTATGTTCGCCATGATATCATGCAGGCCCTTTTCTGTTATGTGGTGTCCGACTACGTGTAACACGTTGTGCCCGACCAAGTCAGGCCCAGGGGGTATGTTTATGAGCCCGCCTGGTGGGTCCATGTACACGTACATGGGCCGTGTGTGAAGGAGTACCACACACCCAACCCTACCCAGAATAGGAAAGCGCCCAAGGCTATGAAAAGTTAGGTCCCGCTCATATGTTGCATGTGTTTGCATTCCTAACCCCAACAGTGGGGTGACTTACTGAGTATTTCATAAAATACTCAAGCCACATGCTACCTACATTTTTCAGGTAAAGGCAAGGCGCCAATGTATGGTTGACGGCGGAGCTGAGGCCACCATGGAAGTTGGAGACGTGATATTTTTAGGCGTTTACTTTTATTAGACTGTTTTAAGTTATAGCATTGAGTATTGTTTTAGTTGGATTTATTTTGAATTCAGTATTGAAGGTTTATTTTCGGAGTTTAGGTTTTGTTTTGGATTCATGAACATTTATGAAAGACTCTTTCAAGGTTACTTATGATGAGCTTCTGCTTAATGAGATAAGTATGCATGGGTGACGTCACTAATTAGGTTAAAGAAAATTAGGGGCGTTACATTCTTATACCGTAATTATTATCATACAATTCACATATTATAACATATACATAACATATAAGAAGCATATCGATTCACAGACAATTCACACATATCAATATATATGACACGTGCAGAACCACAGGGCACGTGTCAACATCAAATATAATCATGCCGATAGTAAGGTCACTTACCTGGTTAGCTTAAGTCGTTGTCACGTATATATCCTTGATGAAAGTTCGATTCCGTCCTTTGAAATCCAAGTCAACTTATGTGAGCCCATGACATCAGTTTCAAGTTTGAACTTTATAAAATTATTTCTCTAATTTACATGGTTAAAATTATGATAGACAAAATTTAATGGAGTTCCATGCCCTCATTCCCTGTTTTATTTTTAAATTCTGTTCAACAAATTCCCTCAATCTTCCCTCCTCCCTCCTCGTAATTATTTTCATTTTGTAAATAGATTTTCAATTATGTAAATATTACTCTAACTCTATATTTATTTTTATTCTTTAAACATATATTATTGGCCAATTTTAATAGATTGTTTGGCTGCTATCATACAGATTTATAATCTGCCAACTAAAATTTTATTGATTCTAACCTTATTTCCTATAACTTCCCAGGCTAACAAAAAAATCTAATTCATTGAATATGAGATTTGATCCTAAATTAATTTCTTATAACAATAGCTACAAAGGAAAAAGGAATTATGAGACAAGATTTTACCTAATAACAGACCAAAATCTATCTAGGTAAATCTGCATCATATCCTTTTGTTTAAACACCATTTTACTTTTTCTCACATCTGACATTTTTTTTCTGTTTTTTTTGGATGAACTGTGATATTGTGGGGTTGAGGAAAGAGGATGCTGTTGGGATGAGAGGTTAGTGGGGAAGGGTGGGTAAATTTTATTTTTATTTTTATTTTTAAGTAATTCTTCTTAGTTATTTATTTATGAATTATTATTATTATTATTATTATTATTATTTGACATATATAGTTTTTTATAATTATTTTTATTTGTTTATTTTTTATTATTATTATTTTTTTTGGGCTATTACAAAAACATTGCATAAACCGGTGAAAGGAGACAATTGAGAAACAAAAAGTTACTTTAAGAATTAAATAATTTTGTGAGTAAAGCAACCATGTGATGGACAACCTGAAATTAACGCGACAATAATAGTAGGTTCTAAAGCACAAAAAAAATGTGGATAAATTTAAAATCATGAGACACACAAAACACATGGACTAGAAACTAAAAATGATTGATCCACTACTCGGTCATTTGGTCTAGTGGATAAATTTTAAATCTTGAGTTCGATTCATGAAATGCCCCCACAATTATATCAAATTAAATAGTTTGTTGTTTCCTACAAAAATTAAGGCAAACAACCTAGTGCTTTAATAAATACTCTTCCTTATGATTACATATTAATGGTATTGTTAGGTTGAATGGGAGTAAATCAATAGATTATCTAATCTGGACGATGTACTATTAAGTTCAAATTGAGCCTAATACTCCTTCACGAACGAAGTAATAATCAATCTCAATCGATGAAAGATTGGATTGGCGGACAGATAGGTGGCACCAATGTTGTCACACCATAGGCTAGGCGCTCGTGCTTGCAACATCCCGAGCTCACGCAAGAGGACTTGGATTCGCCCTCCGTACTAGAACAAGAAACTGTCGATTATTTCCTTGAACTCCAGGAGATAAGATTGCCACCAAAGATATCAATAGTGTCATGTAGATAATGGAGTGTCATGTAAACTGATGGGGTCCAAAGTTCCGAACCTCCATTTGCTTATTTTTTCTTTAAACACTCGTAGAAAAACTAACTATTTGGGCTCTAGAATGTTTGATATGGAGGTTGGGATAGAGATATATATACTAAATATTTATATATAGTAGGCGTAGAAAAACTAACCATTTGGGCTCTAGAATGTTATATGGAGGCTGACTATTCAGAGTAAAGATGTGATAGAGATATATATACTAAATATTTATGTAGAGTAGGTAGAAAAATTAACTATTTGGGCTATATAAGGTTGGATATGGAGGCTGGCTATTTATAGGAAAAATCGGATTGAGATATATATACTAAATATTTATATATAGTAGACGGTTATATCTGTTAAATCTATATATATATATATATATATAGATAATAAACTGAAATCATATATATACCCATTAGTCAGTGTTTTCAAAAGGTATATTTCTCATTCTTCATATCTCTCTTTGCATACCTTGAAGTCATTAATATAAAACTTTTAGTCCATATTTCTTCTTACATTTTCTCTATCAAGTTCTTTGTGTTCATTTAGATCGAGTGTGTGCGTTGTTGTGTGATCCTAATAACTGGTATCAGAGCGAGGTGAGATTCACCACGATATGTGAAGATGGAAAGTTCAAAGACAAGAATTGAAAAGTTTGATGGATTCGAAATCAATTTCTAAAGATGCAGATTGAAGATTATATGACCAGAAAGATCTTCAGAAACCCCTTTTGGGGGTGAAGCAGAATACCATGACCACGGAGGACTGGAAACTCAAGGATCGTCACGCCTTAGGGTTGATCTGGTTGACGCTGTCTAGAAACATGACGTTCAACATCATCAAAGAGAAGACGACATCAGGCCTATTGAGGGTGTTGTCAAATATGTACGAAAATTCGTCGGCTATGGATAAGGTGCATTTGATCTAGAGGTTGTTCAATCTACAAATGTCTGAAGGTAGCTTTGTTGCAGATCATATAAATTAGTTCAACGTGATTGTCAGTCAATTGAGCTTAGTGGAAATTATGTTCAAAAATGAAATTAAAGCATTGATTTTGATGTCAACTTTACCCGAGTCGTGGTATACTGTTGTTGCTGCAATCAACAGTTCATGAGGATCTGATAAACTGAAGTTTGATGAAATTCGAGATGTCAGCGAAAGTATTCCAAAACGAGAAGTAAATTAAAAAGTCCAAACAAACATGAGCGATCAAAATCAAGGAATCGAGAAAAATCTCCAAACAAACCGAACGTAAAGTGTTGAAATTTTGGAGAAAAATGACAATTTCGGACAGATGGTACAAAATTGAAGAAAAGAAAAATCATAAATTTCAAGATGACATTGATTTTATATATTCAGCAGAAGATACTGAGAATGCTCTAATTCGTAGCATGAATAGCCCAATTGAATTTCTGGATTTTAGATACAATTGCATCGTGTCGTTTGTCTTCAAGTAAGGAATTGTTTCAAAATTTCAAATATGGAAATTTTGGGAAGGTGTATCTTGCCGACAACAAAACTTTGGAGATTGAAGGGAAGAGAGATGTCTGCATACAAACTCTAGCAGGAAATAGGTGGACGTTATAGGATGTTAGATATATTCATGATCTCAAGAAGAATCTGATCTCTTTTGGTCAGTTGAATAGCACAAGTTATGCAGCCGAGTTTGGAAAGAGTTTGGGGAAGATTGTGAAGGGTGTCATGGTGGTAGCATGACACAAAATCTGGAACCCTATACACCACTATAGGGTGTATAAACATGGTTGTTATTGCTAAGAGTGCTTTCAATTAAAGTCTACTTGAATTGGAAGCACTCTGAGCAACAACAATCATGTTTATACACCCTACAATAGTGTCAATAGACTTGCACATATGAGATTCAAAGAAATGAAGATGATGGCTCCGAATGGAGTTTTAGAAGGCTTAAAATCTATTGATATGGGTGTTTGTGAGAGCTGCGTTATGAAAAAATATAAACGAGTTAGCTTCACAAAAGCTACCAGAGAACCATAGAATGTGTGATTGGAAATGGTCCATACAGACGTTTAGGAACCATCTCCAGTCTCATCTTTTCTAGTACCAAAATTTCATTGGTTAGATGTCTCGCACTCTGTAGCAACAACTCTCTGTTTTTTTAAGGCTATTCAGATATCTCACTACCACTCTTTTCCTCCTCACCATATCTAGATAGTATAACTTTGATTCAGTATTGTCTTATATCGTTAACATCCACAACAAAGATATTTGGTCTAGTGGTATGATTCTTGCTTTTGGTGGGAGAGGTTTTGAGATCAACTCTTGAATTTTTCCTTTAATATAAAAGGCCTAAATAGTGTATAAATCCAATGCACTTAGTTTGTTTCACTTTGTGTTTTCTTAGGTAAAATAGTTTGTTTCACTTTGTGTTTTCTTAGGTAAAAAAATTTATTAATTAAGAATTTCGTGTTTTGTTTCACTTTGTGTTTTTGTAGGTAAAATAATTTATTAATTAAGAATGTCGTATATCAATCCAATGCACTTAATTTGTTTCACTTTGTGTTTTTTTAGGTAAAACAACTTATTTATTAAAAATTTGTGGTTTGTTTCACTTTGTGTTTTTGTAGGTAAAACAATTTATTAATTAATGATGTCATGTATTGATTGAAAAGTTAAAAAGATTGATGATTTTCTTTTCATTAAATCCTTGAACTTCCTCTTATACAAAAAGACCTACCTCACCTTGTTGAACTTCCTTTTAGCTCATCAACTCCAAACAAATATAGATTTCAAACTTGAGATAAAAAATCATATCGAGTGAGAGCTAAAAATGATAGATGTCGGAAATTCGGTCTAGTGGTATTATTCTTTCTTAGAGTGTGGGAGGTCCCGAGTTCACATCTTAGAATGCTTCTGTCCTTAATTCTCTTATTACTTTGGTCATATGATTATGATTCTAATTTGAGATTGCATGTACTCACCAATTTTTTCTAGCATGAGATGGAAATCCCATTATAAATATTGTTAAATGGTAGCAAGGGACGAAGTATGATTAAATAGTAGCAAAGAATGCTCAACGTATTATAAATATTGTTAAATAGTAGCAAAGAATGGTGGGCGCGGCTTCAACCAAAATAATTAATTATTATAAATATTGTTAAATGGTATCCAAGGACGGTATTATAAGTTTTTTCTAACATGAGATAGCAATCCTTTTATAAATATTGTTAAATGGTAGCAAAGAATGGTGGCGGCTTAACCAAAATAATTTGAGGTGGGTCATTCATAATCTCAAAGGTACCAGATAGATTTTAAAGCACAAAAACATATGGACAAATTTTAAATATAGAGGCGCATAAAACATATGAACTAGCAACTAAAAAGGATAAATTCACTACAAGCATTTGGTTTTGTGGTATGATTTTCGCTTCGGGTGCGAGAGGTCTCGAGTTCGATTCTCGAAATGCCGCCTACAATTATATCAAGTTGAACAAAGACATAAAGATGTATGAAAAAAAAAAAAGGAAGAAGAAGCTATATTTAATCTTTTTAATTATAATTTATGACACATAAAGATGTATGAAAAAAAAAAAAAGGAAGAAGAAGCTATATTTAATCTTTTTAATTATAATTTATGACATTTATTTTCTATTGCAGAATTTTGATAGAGCCTCGACCCTAACTTCAAAGGCATTACACCCTTGACCCTAACTTCAAAGGCATTATACCCTAGACCCACACAAATTGTTCTATGATATTTTTTTCTAGGAAGTCTTTGTTAAGTTAACGGGCACAGATTCTCTATTGCACTGATCTCCCAATAGTAGTTTTACCTAGGTCATCTGTCGTCACAATCCTTTTCAGGAAGATGCACTAAAAAAAAATCGGTAGAGTATTCGCTTAGCATGCAAGAGGTACGGGGATCGATACTTTGCATTTGCATCTCTAGAAGAAACTAATTGTTATTAATATTTTATTTAGCGATCACTTTGCATGCGGGGATGGATGTAACTCAGATGGTAGAGCGATCACTTTGCATGCGGGGATGTAGCTCACATGGTTTTATTTCTATTCAATCTTTTCTTATTTTGACATAGAGCAGAGATATTCTTTTATTTTCACTATTATTGGTGATGGTATGTTTAGGATTTTATGACGTAAGAATTGTGGGGATGTAGCTCAGATGGTAGAGCGCTTGCTTCGCATGTGAGAAGTACGGGGATTGATACCCTGCATCTTCAAAGGAATCCTACTACCAAAGATTCTATTTCTATTTCAAATTTTTCTTATTTATGACATAAGCAAGGATAGTTTTCATTTTCACTATTGTTGATGATGGGCCGTTTAAGATTTTGTCATGTAAGAATTGTTGGGATGTAGCTAAGATGGTAGTGTGCACTCTTTGCATGCAAGAGCCACGGGGATCGATACCCCGATACCCCGACATAATGAGCAGAGATATTTTAAGAATTATATGGATGTAGCTTAAATGGTAGAGCGCTACCATGCATCTCTAAAGGAAAACTATCAATTATTAATATTATTTATGACATAATGAGCAAAGGTAGCTTAAATGGTAGAGCGCTATCATGCATCTCTAAAGGAAAACTATCGATTATTAATATTATTTATGACATAATGAGCAAAGGTAGTTTTCCATTTTCACTATTACAGATGACGAGACGTTTATGGTTTTGTGGTGTAAGAATTGTGGGGATATAGGTAAGATGATTTAATGCACTCTTTACATGCGAGAGGTACGGGGATCGATACCCCACATCTCCAAAAGAAATTATTTGTTAAAATATTTGTTATTAATATTTTATTGCTATTAAATCTTTCCTTATTTATGACCTAGTGAGCAGAGATAGTTTTTCATTTTCAATATTATTGGTGAGATAGTTTTTCATTTTCACTTTTATTGATGACGTGACGTTTGGGGTTTTGTGATGTAATAATTGTGGGGATGTAGTTCAGATGGTAAAATGCTTTCTTTGCATGCAAGAGGTACGGGAATCGATACCCCACATCTCAAAAAGAAACTAATTGTTATTACTATTTTATTTCTACTCAATCTTTCCTTATTTATGATATAATGAGCGGAGATATTTTTCATTTTCACAATTATTGATTACAGGATTTTTTGAATTTTCTGATGTAAAAATTGTAGGGATGTAGCTCAAATGGTAGAGCTTCCCACGTGGGAAGTACGGGATCGATACCTTGCTTCTCCAAATGAATTGATTACTACATATATTATTTCTTTTCAATCATTTCTTATATACAACATAATGAGTAGGGATAATTGTGGGGATGTAGCTCAAATGGTAGAGTGCTCACTTTGCATGTGAGAGGTATGGGGATCAAAACCTTGCATCTCCAAAAGAAATCTATCTATTATTAAATATGTTATTTCTTTTCAATTTTTCCTTATTCATGACATGTTGAGTAGGATATTTCTTCATTTTCACTGATACTAGAATTGTGGGGAACTCAGATGATAGAGGACTCTTTGCATGTGAGAAATAGGTTTTGTGATGCTAGAATTGTGGGGAACTAATGTGGGGAACTCAGATGATAGAGGACTCTTTGCATGTGAAAAATAGGTTTTGTGATGCTAGAATTGTGGGGATGTAACTCACACGATAGAGCACTTCACTAATACTAGAATTGTGGGGAACTCAGATGACAGAGGACTTTTGCATGTGAAAAATAGGTTTTGTGATGCTAGAATTGTGGGGATGTAACTCACACGATAGAGCACTCTTTGCATGTGAGAGTATGGGGATCGATGATAGAGCACTCTTTGCATGTGAGAGGTATGGGGATCGATGATAGAGCACTCTTTGCATGTGAGAGGTATGGGGATCGGTACCCCGCATCTCCAAAGAAAGACTATCGATTATTAAATGTATCATTTTTTTTTTCAATATTTTCTTATTTATGAAATAATGAGCAAAAATACTTTTTCATTTTCACTATTATTAATGACGAGACGTTTAGGATTTTGTGATGTAAGAATCAATGGGATATAGCTCATATGGTAGAACGCTCCATGTGAGAGGTGAGCGGATTGATACCCTACATCTCCTAAAGAAACTATATGAGCAGAAATTCATTTCCTAAAGAAACTATTCGTTATTAATATTTTATTTCTATTCAATTTTACCTTATTTCTGACGTAATGAGCACAAATATTTTATCCTTTTCACTATTATTGATCTCGGGTAGTTTTGGGTTTTGTTATATAAGAATTGTGGGGATGTAGCTAAGATGGTAGAGTGCTCTCTTTGCATGCGATTGGTACGGGGATCGATACCCCGAATACCCGACTCTATATTCTTAAATGCTCTATAATATGGTGGTGCCTTAATGAGATATTTTTAATGTATTGTATACGCGTTTAAATGTGGTTTTCTACACACAAAAAGATATGGATGTTAAATTTTTAAGTCACTCTTGAAAAGTATGGTATGGGATAAATTGGATTATTGCCTATTATTTCTAAGAATATATTAAGTCTTGGGACTAATGTTTGCCAATTGTAGCGATAACATATAATAGAGCAATTCATAGTACCGTTCTCGTTAGAGCAATTCATAGTACCACTGATTGTTCTCCTTCTGAAAATGTTTATGGATTTAATCTGCCTATTATTTGTAAGAATATTAAGTCTTGGGACGAATGTTTGTCATTTGTAGAGACGGCATATAATAGAGCAATTCATTCATAGTACCGTTCTCCTTTAGATCAATTCATAGTACCACTCATTGTTCTCCTTTTAAAGATGTTTATGGATTTAATCCACTTACGCCTCTTGATTTGCTTCCTATTCATTCTAATATTTTTATGAGTAAAGCAACCACAAGTAAGGCAGATATGATCAAAACATTGCATAAAGAGGTGAAAGGAGACAAATGAGAAACAAAAAGTTACTTTAAGAATTAAATATTTTTGTGAGTAAATCAACCACAAGTAAAGGTATGATCAAAACATTGCATAAAGAGGTGAAGGAGACAATTGAGAAACAAAATTTCAAAGTTGCTTAAAGAATTAACAAAGGACGGAAGGAAATCATTTTTCAACTCGATAACTGGGTTTGGATACATTTTCGCAAGGAGCGATTTCCATCTCAAAGGGACACAAAGTTACATCCAAGAGGGGATAACCCTTCTCAAGTCCTTGAAATAATTAATAACAATGCATATAAAATGATCTTTCTGGAGAATTTTTAGCACATTATACTTTCAATATTCAATGTTGCTAACTTGAGTTCTATGTAGGTGATGATTTTTCTGATTCGAGGACGAATCCTTTTGAAGAGGGGGAAGATGACAAGGATCACGGTGATCCAAATGTTCCAACTGGACCAGCCAAGAAAATTCAACAAGCATTCATTCTTCATGTATAAAATTGGATAAGCTTTGTTCAACTCTCATTTCATGTGTTACAAGCTTATTCGATTGAGGAGGGACCATTTGGAGCTTCATAAGTGAATATTTACACAGTTGAAGTAGAGGATGAAGCATCATTAGATGAGTTGTTAGAAAACTTTATTTATTTTTAATTCATAAAGTATGTAATGGTCAAAGGGGGAGATTCAAAGGGATTGAGATTAAATCTAGGCCACGAACTTCTCTTGTGCTGAGACTATAAATATCCTCAAATTATTATGTAAAAATCAGATTTGAGAGGAATGAAGATCAATTTAAGAAGTTCCCCTTAAAATCCGAGCATTATCTCTACCATTTCTAAGTTTCAAGAAATTGTTAGGGGTAGAATTGCACATGAGTCTATCAAGTTTGATTGTGTGGTTGAGTGAAATTCTCAACCTTCTACTTATTTTCCGGATTTCTTCTCTTCCTATTGATTGTAATTTATCCTAATACAAACAAGTTTGTTTTTTTAGGGAATGTATTAAGCACATGAGTTTATTAATTCCTATGAACTTTTGTTTAAAATGAAGTAAATACAAATGGAGTAAGTACATATACCAATAAAAGAGGAATTATGTTTACTAGCACATTTTTTTTTTAACCCGAGATAGAAGCAAACCTAGTAGTAAAATAAAACTACAACTTAAAAAAAAGTTAATCCCATTTTACAATATCAATATTGTTAAAGGTAGTAAAGAAGTAGTTTTGACATATCAAATATAGGTTTTGAAAATTAAAATTTAAAAATTTAAAAAAATAAAAAAATAAAAATGAAATAAAAGTCGTTTTCAAAAACTTAGTTTGGGGTGAAATTTTACTTAAAATTCAAACGTATTGTTTCAATATCTATCCCAAACAAATGCATATGCTTTAGTGGCAATGCAGCTTCAACCATAATAATTTGAGCACGGTCATTCATAATCTCAAACCTGCAAGGTAGGAATTATAGGATATGAACTTTATTTATGTTTATATTTCTTAATAATATTAATGGAAGTACATCCAATTGGGTTGAAGAATAAATTCTATTATGTGATGGACAATGTGAAATTAACGTGACAATAATAGTAGGTTCTAAAGCACAAAAACACACTTGGATAAATTTCAAATCTTGAGGCACACAAAACACATGGACTAGCAACTAAAAATGATTGATCCACTACAAGGGCATTTGGTCTAGTGGTATGATTCTTGCTTCGGGTGTGAGAGGTCTTGAATTCGATTCATGAAATGCCCCCACAATTATATCAAATTAAATAGTTTGTTGTTTCTTACAAGTGAAAATTAGCTAGCAAGATTGGATCTTCTTCTTCAAAGACTTGGTGCTCCTTCTTCGGAGCATGTTCCTAATGCAGCAAAAACACTCTGGGGTGAAGCCAGATACCATAACCGCGGAGGAGTGGAAACTCAAAGATTGTCACGTCTTAGGGTTGATCTGGTTGAAGCTGCCCAGAAACACGACATTCAACGTCATCAAAGAGAAGACGACATCGGGGCCTATTGAAGGTGTTGTCAAATATGTACGAAAATTCGTTGGCTATGAACAACGTGTTGTCAAATATATACAAATGTCTAAAGGTAGATTTGTTGTAGATCATATAAATTAGTTCAACGTGAAATTTGAGATGTCAGTGAAAGTATTGATCGAAATTTCTTTTGGCAATACTCTGTCTTGATCGAAAGGAAAGAATTAGTTCAACGTGATTGTCAGGAGCCGTGGTATACTTTTGTTGCTCTAATCAACAGTTCACGAGGATATGATAAACTAAAATTTGATGAAATTTGAGATGTCAGTGAAAGTATTCCCAAATGGGAAATTGGAGATTCATCTATCAATACTCTCTGATTGAAAGGAAAGAAGTAAATCAAAGAGCAAATCAAAGAGCCCAAACAAACATGGGCGATCAAAATAAAGAAATCGAGAAAAATCTCCAAACAAACCATCAAAGAGCCCAAACAAACATGGGCGATCAAAATAAAGAAATCAACAAACCATCAAAGAGCCCAAACAAACATGGGCGATCAAAATAAAGAAATCGAGAAAAATCTCCAAACAAACCAAACGTAAAGTGTTGAAATTGTGGAGAAAAATGACACTTTCAGACAGATTGTACAAAATTGAAGAAAAGCTTCACAATATATTATTTCTTTTCAATTTTTTCTTATTTACGACATAATGAGAAGGGATAATTGTGGGGATGTAGCTCAGATGGTAGAGAAATCGTTTTGCATGCGAGAGGTGCGGGGATCGTTACCATGCATCTCCAAAGAATACTATCAATTGTTAAATATATTATTTCTTTTCAATTTTTTTCTTATTTATGACATAATGAGGAGAGATAGCTTTCATTTTCACTATTTAGTTTTTCATTTTCACTATTATTTATGACGGACCTATGAGTTTTGTGATGTAAGAATTGTGGGGTTGTAGCTAAGATGGTAGAGTGTTCTCTTTGCATGCGAGAGGTACAAGGATCGATTGCCTAGTTTTCTTTTATTAATGATCAATCAGTAGAATTGATTGTATTTGTTGAGTTTTATGTCCTAGAACTCAGTTCAATAAATTTATTATTTAAGTTTATTCGGTAAAGATTGTTATTGAATAAAGTGAATGTTACGATCATTAATCTAAATCCAATAAACTAAGAACACTCTGATTACTTGAACTAAACTAAGAACACTCTGATTACTTGAATTATAGGTAGAGACATCAGAGTGGATCAAGTTCAAGTATATAGTCAAAATGATCTATAGTACAGGGATTGATTACTTGAACTATATGTAGAGACATTAGAGTGGATCAAGTTCAAGTATATAGTAAAAATGATCTATAGTACAGGGATAAGGTTGAGTACCTTATTCTGAGGACACTATGAATGCGGCCCACTTTTCTCAACCTTATTCTGGGGACACTATGGATGCGTCCCACTTTTATATATGATATAAACCATGTGATCACTAAATTATACATGTGAGTGGGGGCGTCCTATGCAATGAGTATTGCATAAGATCGGACAATGAAGAAAACCACCCTCACTTTATAATGTCGTTTATTGTTGAGACTGATTTTTCATTCGATGACCTAGGTAACTCGATCTTAATCCTGAGTAAATTATGAACTCCTGTTTATTCGGAATTATTCTTAGATTTGCATGGGTAGGAGTTACTCAATAAACAACAATAATAACTTTATTGAAAATAGAATATGTTTTTGTTTACAAACTATGTGTTTTAGGACATAAAACCCAACATGTATCTTTCCTACTTTCTTCAAAAATCACTTCTTGGTTCGTTGACTCTTCACTTGATATCTCTATCAACCAACTCTTTGACTCTTCAGGTCTTCTGTTGGTATCTTTTCTACTTTCTTCAAAAATCACTTCTTGGTTCGTTGACTCTTCATGTCTTCTGTTGGTATCTTTCCTACTTTCTTCAAAAATCACTTCTTGGTTCGTTGACTCTTCATGTCTTATCTATTGGTATCTTTCCAACTTTCTTCAACCAACTCTTCATAAACTCAGCATTGTAGGATGTGGCTGACTTTAGGTCTCTCGATGCGCTTCCCGCTAATATCAGAATGAGGAGTCTCTTCCAATCTACTAGGAGCTGTTGAAAATCACTTCTAGGTTCGTTGACTCTTCATGTCTTCTCTGGTCTTTCCTACTTTCTTTGCATGAAATTTTTTCTTCTTTACATGACGTCATACCACCTACTTCTGCTTGATGTCTTCTTGGTCAGAATAATACCGATTCAAGTTACTGACGTGGACAACAAGGTTAGTCTGCATCCATAAGAGCAATTGGATCCTATATGATGTCTTCATAATCTTGTGGATAACTTCGACTAGTCCATAGTATTTTCGCACCAATCTTTGGTTCTTGTTGCTTTGAACTCGAAGTTGATCTAACATTAACTTATATGAACTCTTTATTTTTCTTGAAATTATTGTTGTCGACGCTTCTGACTGGCCATTCTCTTCATCCGTCTAGTATTTCTATGTGAATATATGTTGCTTCAGTGGCTTGTTTTTGTCTTCCATCTCCAATAGGGGCGTTGGCTTGGTGTCTTTGCCCAGCATTTGAGTGATCACTGACAAGAGCCTTTGGGGGTCTAATAAACTCGACTGTTAACAAGTCATTTAGCTAGCTCAGGCTCAGCCGCATGACATTTGTTTGTGGCAGGCGATCTCGATTGCAACATAAAACTAATCTTGTGATTTATCTCTCCTAGTGTGGATAAATCCATTATCTGACCTTCTTGTTTTCCGTCGTGGTATTCATGTAGTTGCAACAAGGTTTCTATTGAGGTTGGCTCACTCGAACTCCCCTTTTCAATTACAACAATAGCAGCAAGTGTAGATTCATCATGGCTAAGATTCTTTCTCAACTGTAGTATCGACATCATTTTCACCCCTCTTGGTTGATGGATGTTTTTCTGAATGATCTCGGATTAGACTCCGTTACTACTAGGCATTTTGCTAGGGACATAAATGGCTTTCTGTTCCAGTAGGACGTTCATCCCTAACACGACGTCGAAGTCATCTATTTCAACTATCACAAAATGATTTGCCTAGTCCAAGGCTCCAACTTGATTAGAGTTCTCATTGTGTCTCTTAAGACAGGTAAAGCTTCTAACTTGACGACGTTCATCTTTCCTGTATCTCGATGCCAAAGGATGCTAAAATATTTTGCATTGGTCTCGATCATGAGTTGTGGGTGGTTCTAGAGTCGACAATGGTGTTCCTTGCTACTTTGTGCTTTATCCAGACCTCGACATACATAATATATATATATATATTCTTTTAACTATAACACATATGGTCTATGAAAGAATTTTAACTCTTATGCTCATTAATATTATAATGGTTACTACGTAAATTATAACCTAAAGTTAGAGAATTGATGTCCAATTAGCAACCCTAAATTTTTAATCTTGGTAGAGTGATTGAAATTACAATGGAAGTAGTTTAAACTCCTAGTACCTTAAATGAAGTTTGATGAAATTCGAGATATCAGCGAAAGTATTCCCAAATGGGAAATTGGAGATTTATCAGACAATGCTCTTAGTGTTGATCGAAGGGAAAGGAGTAAATCAAAGAGCCCAAACAAACATGTGCGATCAAAATCAAGGAACCGAAAAAAATCTCCAAACAAACCAAACGTAAAGTGTTGAAATTGTGGAGAAAAATGACACTTTCGGACAGATGGTACAAAATTGAAGAAAAACAAGATCACAAATGTGAAGATGACAATAATTCTATCTATTCAGGAGAAGATACTAAGAATGCTCTAATTCTTAGCGTGAACAGCCCAATTGAATTCTGGATTTTAGATTCAGTTGCTCCGTTTCATTTGTCTTCAAGTAAGAAGTTGTTTCAAAATTTCAAATAAGGAAATTTTGGGAAGGTGTATCTTGCCGACAACAAACGTTGGAGATTGAAGGGAAGAGAGATGTCTGCATACACACTATACACAGAAAATGAGTGCACATTATAGGATATCAAATATATTCCTGATCTCAAGAAGAATCTGATCTCTATTGGTCAGTTTGATAGCACAGGTTATGCAGCTGAGTTTCGAAAGAGTTAAGGGAAGATTGTGAAGGGTGTCATGGTGGTAGCATGACACAAAATCTTGAACCCTATACACCACTATAGGGTGAAACCTATACACAACTCGTAGTAACAGCAACCATGTTTATACACCCTATAGTCTCAATAGACTTGCACATATGAGATTCAAAGAAATGAAGATGATGGCTGCGAATGTAGTTTCAGAAGGCCTAAAATATATTGATATGGGTGTTTGCGAGAACTGCGTTACGGAAAAATATAAACAAGTTAGCTTCACAAAAGCTGCTAGAGAACCATAGAAAGTGCGATTGGAAATGGTCCATACAGACGTTTGGAGACCATCTCTAGTTTCATCATTTCTAGTACCAAAATTCCATTGGTTAGATGTCTCGCACTTACAGCGACAACTCTATGTTTTCCTAAGGCTAGTGAGATATCTCACGACCACTCTTTTCCTCCTCACCCTATCTAGACACTATAACTTTAATCCATTATTGTCTTATATGGTTAACATTCACTCTTTAATATCCGAAGACATTTTGTAACTACCACGAAACTCAAAACATACAATAAATTGATACAAGTTTTACAGCATATCATATACTTCAAAACAGGGTTAGACTACTTACTCGATCGCGGTGAGACGTGTCATTGAGCTGAGTCATAGAGATATACGACTTTTTATCCTAAGAAAAAATCTGTATAATCTAAAATCCGGTTGCTCTAATATCAAACAACTCTTTATTGAACTCTAGTTATATTCTTCTTTTTCGCCCTTTTTTTTTTTTCTTTCCTTATTTTTCCTCTTTATTGAACTCTAATTAGCCATCTTACTGTCCTCTAGTAAAGATTGGTCAAAATGAAAATTTTACCTTAGCATTAATTTTGACCGATTTTCCTATTTTTTTACTATTTTCTTTTATACTTTTAATGAGTTTTTTTTTTTTAATTTTTGTAACTAGTTTGTTCTTCCATATCATATTTAAATTTGGTCTCTAAATCTCTCAATAAATTCCTAAAAATTTGAACTTAAAAAGAAAATGAGAAATTATTCCTCATTTGAACTCGTGTTACAGCATAACATAACATAATACATGTCAAACACTCACAAAGTACGACACGTGGAGGGGCTACGGAGCACGCGTTGTTAATACCTCATACAATTCATCCAACCAAGCCAATAGTAACACAACTTACCTGGTTGGTCCAAAGAGAAGTCACTAAATTTTTTGTATTGATGTTCGTTAGATCATACTCATCGATGTCTAGTTCCAAAGCTAAATTCATACCGACTTCCTTCACTCTCTTTCATTTTCTCCTTCTTTATTCAAATCCGCATTGGTTAGGGATAAAGAAAGGATGAGTTGGAAATTGAGAAATGGGAAGAGAAATAAAGAATGTGATGGAGGAAGAGGAAGAAATGGGAGTAAGTGGAGAACATGGATAAAATGAGCACGCACGGAACTCTTAAGTCAGTTTGAACTCCTAGTAGCTTAAATAAAGTTGGTCTCCTCTAATAAAACAGGAATTTCTCTTAGGATCATTAAATTCTTATAGACTCCAAGCTCAATATCATAAATACAATTATGCTTTATCTTGAACACACCAAACATGAAACTAAAGTGGGTTCAAAGACAATTTCTTTCTCCATCTTATCGGTAATAACAGTTCAACTAAATCCATATTATGCAAAGAAACAAGTTTATGACTCATAACACCAACTACCTAAATTATGACCTAAAAATTTGAAAACATAAGTTGTAGTTGATAGTTACACAAAATTTTTCCAAAATCAATGAACTCGTATCCAATTAGTCAATCCTAAAGATTGTAACTAGCATAGAGTAATTGAAGCTCCACATGAAGCAATTTAAAGTTTCCGTCACTTAACTAAAGTTTATCTCATCTTTAATGAAGCATGATTTGCACTTAGGTTGATGAAATACTTATAGACTCCAACTCTGAGTACTATTAATGCAATTATGTTTCATATGAGTTTGTCATAACAACTTTATTTTGTTGTCATACGAGGAAAAATAGAAGAATTAAATCAAACAATCGGATGAACTGAACCGAATCAATCCAACCCAAATTGATTAATTTGTTTCCTTTGTTGGGTTGTTTGTTTATTTGATAACCCTTACAAGTAAAATATTAGACCATCAACTTTTCATTTTATAGCGATCCAACCAATCAGAGAAATATATATTTGAGTACAAGCTAAAAATATTGGGTATTTAAGAAAAGACATTTGGTTTAGTGGTACGACCCTCACTTAGGGTGCAACCTCAAATGCCCCTATGTCTAAATCTTTTCTTATCGAAGGACTTCATATTTATATAAACTTGTTGTTCCTATTATTTACTTTTCAAACATACCTCTTAACTTCTCTACACCAATTGTTGGGCAACAAAGTCGACATAAAGGAATTAGAAAAGAGATATCAAAACTTAAGCATGTTCGCAATGGCTTGGCCATTCAGAAGCAACCTAAAGTCTTTCTTTACCTCCCAAGGCTTTATACTTACCATCTTAGGAAATAATGAAAAAGAAAAAAAAAAAAAAAAACAAAAACAAAAATTAAGGTCATTAAAACTATAATGATAATACTCTTAATATCATTTCATGGTTCCCACTTTTGCTAAGTATGCCTATCCAAATGTTAAGTAGATCTAGTAGAAAGTTCTTTGATCTTATTATGTTCTTGTTTTGTTCTCCAAGACACATTCTACATCCAGGGCTTCAGTTCAAGCGCATCGAAGACTTCATGTGTTTCCTGCAATACAACAAAATACGACCTTAATACCTAGGTCCAAGGATTCATACAAACATTTTAAGTGGCTTAACAAGGGAATTTTGTCTAGTGCTATGATTCTCGCTTTGGGTGCGAGAGGTCACAAGTTCGATTCTCAGAATGCCCTTTTAAGAGATATTGTAGAATAAAACGAACTAAATAAATCCAATAAAATGACACTGAGTTAAATACATACATTCCCATGAAACTGTGAATGTGAATTGATAAGCCTTAAATAATCCAAATAATAATTGGATTAATATAATATCAATGCATTCTATGTCGAAATGATTCATAAATTATACCTAATTTTTCCCCATTTTGAAATTCCTATTTTGGATCTATTATTAATGACGAGACGTTTAGGACTTTGTGACATGAGAATCGTGGGGATGTAGCTCAGATGGTATTGCGCTCGCTTTGCATGCGAGAGGTACGGGGATTGATACCCCGCATATCTCCAAAATAAAACTATCAATTATTAAATATGTTATTTCTTTTCAATTTTTCCTTAGTCATGACATGTTGAGTAGCGATATTTCTTCATTTCTCACTATTATTGATGACGGAAAATTTAGGGTTTTGTGGTGCAAGTATTGTGGGGATGTAGCTCAGATGGTAGAGGCACTCACTTAGAAACTATTTGTTATTAATATTTTATTTCTGTTCAATCTTTCCTTATTTATGACATAATGAGCGGAGATATTTTTTTCATTTTCACAATTATTGATGACAAGACATTTAGGGTTTTCTAATGTAAGAATTGTTGGAATGTAGCTCAGATGGTAGAGCTTCCCATGTGGGAAGTATGGGATCGATACCTTGCTTCTCCAAATGAATCGATTACTAAATATAATATTTCTTTTCAAATTTTTCATATTTACTACATAATGAGTAGAGACAGTTTTTCATTTTCACTATTATTGATGACGAGACATTTAGGGTTTTGTAACATAAGAATTGTGGGGATGTAGCTTAGATGGTAAAGTGCTTGCTTTGTATGCGAGAGGGATTGGGATCGATACCTTCATCTCCAAAATAAAACTATCTATTATATATAAAATATATTTTTTACTTTCAATTTTCCCTTATTCATGACATGTTGAGTAGCGATATTTCTTCATTTTTACTATTATTGATGACGAAAAATTTAGGGTTTTGTGATTCAAGAATTGTGGGTATTTAGCCCAGATGGTAGAGCACTCGCGTAGCATGCGAAAGGTACCGGGATCTATACCCTGCATCTCTGAAAGAAACTATTTGTTATTAATACTTAGTTCTATTCAATCTTTCCTTATTTATGACATAATGAGCCGAGATATTTTTTTCATTTACACAAATTATTGATGACGGGACATTTAGGATTTTTTTATGTAAGAGTTGTGCGGATGTAGATCAAATGGTAGAGCGCTCACTTCTCGTGTGGGTAGTTCGAGGGTCAATACGTTGCATCTCCAAATGATGGATTATTAAATATATTATTTCTTTTCAAAATTTTCATATTTACGACATAATGAGTAGGGATAGTTTTTCATTTTCACTATTATTGATGACGAGGCATTTAGGGTTTTGTGATGTAAGAATCGTGGGGATGTTGCTCAGATGGTAGAGTGCTTGCTTTGCATGCGAGAGGTTTGTGGATCGATACCCTGCATCTCCAAAATAAAACTATTTATTATTAAATAGGTTATTTCTTTTCAAATTTTCCTTAGTCATGACATTTTGAGTAGTGATATTTCTTCATTTTCACTATTATTGATGACGGAAAATTTAGGATTTTGTGGTGCAAGTAATGTGGGAATGTAGCTTAGATGGTAGAGCCTCGCTTAGCATGCAAGAGGTATGGGGATCAATACCCCACATCTTCAAAAGAAACTATTTTTTATTAATAATTTATTTCTATTCAATTTTTCCTTATTTATGACATAACGAGTAGATATATTTTTTCATTTTCACTTTTATTGATGACGTAAAATTTAATATTTTGTGAATTAAGAATCATGGGGATGTAGCTTAGATGGTAGAGCACTCGCTTTGCATGCCAGAGGTATGGGGACTGGTACCCGCATCTCTAAAGGATAACTATCAATTATTAAATATATTAATTATTTTCAATTTATTTTTATTTATGACATAATGTGCAGAGATAATTTTTCATTTTCACTATTATTGATGACGAGACATTTAGGGTTTTGTGATGTGAGAATTTTGGTGATGTAGCTCAGATGGTAGAGTGCTCGCTTAGCATGCGAGAGGCACGGGGATCATACCTCTTATCTCCGAAAGAATCTATTCGTAGCGATATTTCTTATGATAGAAAATTTAGAGTTTTGTGATATAAGAGTTGTGGGGATGTAGCTTAGATGGTAGAGCATTCACTTAGCATGCAAGAGGTACGAGGATTCATACTTTGCATTTGCATCTCTCAAAGAAACTATTTGTTATTAATGTTTTATTTTTATTCAATATTTCCTTATTTATGACATAATGTGCAGAGATATTTTTTTCGTTTTCACTATTTTTGATGAATTTAAAGTTTTGTGATGTAAAAATCGTGGAGATGTAGCTTAGATGGTTTTATTTCTATTCAATCTTTTCTTATTTTGACATATTGAGCAGAGATATTTTTCTATTTTCACTATTATTGGTGATGGTAGGTTTAGGATTTTATGTCGTAAGAATTGTGGGGATGTAGCTCAGATAGTAGAGCGTTCACTTCGCATGTGAGAAGTACGGTGCGATACCCTGCATCTCCAAAGGAATCCTACTACCAAATATTCTATTTCTATTTCAAATTTTTCTTATTTATGACATAATGAGCACGGATAGTTTTCATTTTCACTATTGTTGATGATGGGACGTTTAGGATTTTGTCCTGTAAGAATTGTTGAGATGTAGCTAAGACGGTAGAGTGCACTCTTTGCATGCAAGAGCCACGGGGATCGATACCCAGCATCTCCAAAAGTAACTATTTGTTATTAATATTTTATTTTTATTTAATCTTTCCTTATTTATGATATAATGAACAGAGATATTTTTTTCATTTTCACCATTATTGATGACGGGAAGTTTAAAGGTTTTGTGATGTAAGAATTGTAGGGATGTAGCTTAAATGGTAGAGCACTTGCTTTGCATGCGAGAGGTACGGGGATCGCTATCATGCATCTCCAAAGGAAAACTATCAATTATTAATCTTATTTATGACATAATGATCATAGGGAGTTTTTGGTTGAGTGCACTCTTTGCATGTGAGAGATACGAGGATTTTGGGTTTTGTTATGTAAGAGCTGTGGGGATGTAGCTAAGATGGTAGAGTGCATCTCGTGAAGAAACTCATTAATATTTTATTTCTATTCAATTTTTCCTTATTTTTGATATAATGAGCAGAAATATTTTTTCATTTTCACTATTATTGATGACGTGTAGTTTTGGGTTTTGTCATGTAAGAATTATGAGGATGTCGCTAAAATGGTAGAGTGCATCTCCTAAAGAAACTATTCGTTATTAATATTTTATTTCTATTCAATTTTTTCTTATTTTTGACATAAGGAGCAGAAATATTTTTTCATTTTCACTATTATTGATGGCGCACAGTTTTGTGTTTTGTTATGCAAGAATTGTAGGAATGTAGATAAGATGGTAGAGTGCTCTGTTTGCATGCGATTGGTATGGGGATCGATACCCCCAATACCCCGCTCTATATTCCTAAATGCTCTATAATATGATGGTGCCTTAATGGGATAGATATTTTATATGGATTGTATACGACTTTAAATAAGGATAGATATTTTATATGGATTGTATACGGCTTTAAATGTGGTTTGCTACACGCAAAAAAAGATAGGGCTGGTTAAATTTTTAAGTCACTCTTGAAAGTATGGTGTGGGATAAGTTGGATTATTGCCAATTATTTCTAAGAATATTAAGTCTTGGGACGAATGTTTGTCATATGTAGAGATGACATATAATAGAGTATTCACTCTTGAAAAGTATGGTGTGGGATAAGTTGGATTATTGCCAATTATTTCTAAGAATATTAAGTCTTGGGACGAATGTTTGTCATCTGTAGAGATGACATATAATAGAGTAATACTTCATAGTACTGTTCTCCTTTAGAGCAATTCATAGTACCACTCATTGTTCTCCTTTTGAAGATGTTTATGGATTTAATCCACTTACACCTCTTGATTTGCTTCTTATTCATTCTATTATTTTTGTGAGTAAAGCAACCACAAGTAAGGCAGATCTGATCAAAACTGTAACTACCCAAAATTTTTTACTAATTTAAGGTCGCTACTGTATACGTAGCATAAACATTGGATGCGGAAGACTTCATTTAAATTCCATAAAACATAACCTTTATCTTAAAACACATCTAGGACTTACGTGTTTCAAAAACATCTTTAAAACAACAAAACAAAAGACTAAATAAAATAAATAAGCGTTTTAAGTTAAAAACATCCTATTCTAGCCTAAGTCTAAGAAAATAAATACCACTATCCTGCATGTGCCATGGTCTCGAGTTGTGATGTCGTCAGCCGTACAAGAATGCCTTGCCTTAACCTGAAAAATGTAGTAGCACATGGCTTGAGTATTTGAAGAAATATTCGGTAAGTGACCCCACTATTGGGGTTAAATGCAACAATCACATGCAATGATATGATGGGACTTATCTTTCATTCTGTTTTCCCTACGGTGTTGTCCTAACGGGTAATTTTTAACGTGTACCATATACTCTACACACAACCCATACGTGCGAGTATGGGCTCACCAGCTAGTTCGCACACCGCTGGGCCACATTCCTTATTTGGCGGGCATACTCTGGGAGCCCCTTGGGCCGGACACCCGCTAGAACTAGTAACCGTCACGACAGTGCTATGCAAAGCATAACGATCGTTGTCCTGCCATTGGATGTACGAGTCCGTACCCTCGTGATGGGATAGGGGTACCCCTCCAAATGCACGAGCACACATAATGCATGAGGTCCCAAAACTTTTTCATTTTCATTATCCTTTAATACAACACTTCTAGCATTGTGTACATATCATATCATTTTTCATATCGTTTCAGATATCGTTCATCATTCATGCCATATGGTTTCTCATTCTTCAATTCTCAAATTATACATAATTCTAACGGGGTTATATTTCATGCCATTTATCGTAATTTCCTGTCATTCATATCATGCTGTATACACACAATTTAAGAGACCTAACATAACGTTCTATGCTTTTCACATATCATTTCATCATATACACATCATACCATGACATATTGCATCACAATGTATCATATCATAAACAAGTCATAACGTAAACACTTCGTAATCATATCGTTCTCTAACTTATCATAGCCTTAACGTTCTTAGACCTATCACAGACATATCATTACGTGAACGTACCTTAGTCATCTCATCACAAGAACTTAACCTAACGCTATCGTTCTATCAATCTATCACAAACCTATCCCTTTCTACCCGGAACCTAACCGTATTCTTCTATCAATCTCTCTTATCCATATCACTCCGGTATGCAACCTAACCTTAACGTTTCATGAACGTAATTTACTACAATCGTTACATTTTGTTTTGTGCATCATTCTTGTATCCTATCTCAAACATATCCTTGAACACATCGTACCGTAATTATTATCGTACAATTCACATATTATAACATATACATAACATATAGGAAGCATATCGATCCACAGACAATTCACACATATCAATATATATGACACGTGCAGAACCAAAGGGCACGTGTCAACATCAAATATAACCATGTCAACATCAAATCGATTCCGTCCTTTGAAATCCAAGACAACCTATGTGAGCCCATGACATCAGTTTCAAGTTTGAATTCTATAAAATTATCTCTCTAATCTATGTTGTTAAAATTTTGATAGTTTGTGTTAGACAAAATTTGATGGAGTTACATGCTCTCTCATATTTCTGGTTTTATTTTTAAATTCTGTTCAACAAGACTTCCCTCACTCTTCCCTCCTCCCCTTTGTAATTATTTTCATTCTGCAAATAGATTGTCAATTCTGTAAACATTTTCAATTATTACTCTAACTCTATATTTATTTTCATAAACTGATATTATTGGCCAATTTTAATCCATTGTTGGGCTACTATTAATAGATTTATGGATCTCCGTATGGCAACTGTAGAGGGGTGAATAGGGTTTTAACCATAAAAGTGTTTAAACAGAATTAATTTTTCTAATGATGAAACTCTTTACAAATAAGTAGAAGATGATCACTACAGGAACAAAATAATTCAAGTCAAAACAACAATCAAGTAGAACATACAATAAATCACAATAATAATTTTGAAATTAAATAGGAAAGAGTTAGAAAAGATGACACCATAGTTTTATAGTGGTTTGGTCAAACTCGACCTACTCCACTCCCCAAACGCCTCTTGGGAATTTGAATAAACAACTTTCTCGACTCTTTCCGTGGATCAGAGCCAAACCGCTACACCGCTCTTTTTACGAGTTCAAGAGCAAACTCAATCCTTTCCACGACACAGGATCAAACCGGTACAAGTATGTGAATTTGATAGTAACACACCGCAACTCTTTCAAAGAGTAGATTTACAATTTGGAGCACTCACAACTATCTTCTCACGTTACAATAAAAAAATCTCTCTCAAGAATAAAATGAATAAAAATAAAATTGGAAGCTTGGAGAGAGCAACAAACAATGGAGACTTTGAACAAATGAGGATTGGAGAATGTATGGAAGTTGTGTATATGAAATGTGGGGAAGTTGATGAGTTTATATAGAGAAGAAAAGTGGCAAAATGTAGGAATTAATATCGACCCCTGGATTGTGTTAGGAAGAATGGAAGGTGGAGATTAAAAGTAAATAAATAAGAAAATTTTCTAAATTCATTTATTTAAAATTTTTAATATAATAATAATAAAAAGTTATGTGAGTAACGTTCAAATGAAAATTCAAAATTTATCATAAATATAATAATATAATAATAATAAAACTACGTGAGTAACTACCAAAATTTTAAAATATAACAATATAATATAGTAATAATAAAAATCGATGTGAGTAATGATTAGATTCAAATTTATATTTTGTAAAAATAATTTTATTTAGAAATATAATAATAGGAAAAACTCTGCCCTTTGTTACTCTTCCAAAATTATAAATGTCATACTTTGATATATTTTGATTTGTTCATCATTTTGATTTTGTTGCCACATCATCACGTCGGGTATGTTGTCTCGACTGTAAGTTCTTCGTTTTAGCTCTGATTTGAGTAATTGAAAAGTCGTTGAAATCGTTATTCCCAACCTTATACTGTGGACAGTTCAAAACACTGAAAATAGTTAATCATTAAGAGTACGTTTGTTATCATCAAAATATCAATCAATTAATTGATTGAAATTAATTAAAGTGAGATCAAGGGCCTGCCAATATCTATAACTTCCAATGCTAACAAAAAATATAATTAATTGAATATGAGATCTGATTATACTAGTAAAATATGAAAGAATTTTGATCCTAAATTAATTTCTTATAACCATAACTATAGAAAAAGAAAATCTGAGATAGGATTTTACCTAATAACAGACCAAAATCTTACTAGATAAATAAATGTGCATCATATTCTTCTGTTGAAACACCATTTTACTTTTTCTCAAATCTGACCTTTTTTTTCTGTTTATTTTTTTTGGATGAACTGTGATGTTTATTTTTGGATGAACTGTGATATGGGGTTGAGAAAGAGGATGCAGATGAGAGGTCAATGGGTAAATTTTATTTTTAATTTTAAGTAATGGTTTTTAGTTATTTATTTATGAATTATTATTATTATTATTATTTTGACGTATATATTTTTTTATAATTATTTTTATTTGTTTATTTATTTTTATTATATATATCCAAGAGGGGATGACCCTTATCAAGTCCTTGAAATAATTAATAACAATGCATATAAAATGATCTTCCTATAGAATTTTCAGCACATTCTACTTTCAATGTTGCTGACTCGAGTCCTTTTGATGTAGGTGATGATTTTTCTTATTCGAGGATGAATTCTTTTGAAGAGGGGGAAGATGATAAGGATCACGGTGTTCCAAATGTTCCAACTGGACTAGTCAAGAAGATTGAACAAGCATTCACTCTTCATCTATAAAGTTGGATAGACTTGGTTCAACTCTGATTTCATGTGTTACAAGCTTATTTGATTGAGGAAGGACCATTTGGAGCTTTAGAAGTGAATATTTACACCATTCAAGTAGAGGATGAAGTTGCAAGCATCATTAGATGAGTTGTTAGAAAACTTTATTTATTTTTAATTCATAAAGTATGTAATGGTCAAATTGACCTCATTTTTTGTTGAGATTCAAGGGGATTGAGATTAAATCCAGACAACTAACTTCTTGTGTGGAAGACTATAAATATCCACATATTATTATGTAAAAATCAGATTTAAGAGGAATGAAATTGATCTTTGAAGTTGAGAAGTTTCCCTTAAAAATTCTAGCATCATCTCTGCACTTTCTAAGTTTGAAGCAATTGTTGGGGTAGAATTGCATCTGAGCCATTCAGTCTTTCAAGTTCGATTGTGTGGTTGAGTGAAATTCTCAACTTCTACTTATTTCCGGTGTTTCTTCTCTTCCTATTCGTGATAATTTATCCTAATACAAACAAGTTTGTTTTTTAGGGAATGTATTAAGCACATGGGTTTAGTAATTACCATAGACTTTTGTATAAAATGAAGTAAATACAAATGGAGTAAGTATATATAACAATAAAAGAGGAATTATGTTTACTAGCATTTTTTTTTTTTTTTTTTTAACATGAGATAGAAGTAAACATAGTAATCAAAACAAAAACTTAAAAGAAGTTAATCCTATTGTTAAATGGTAGCGAAGAAGTAGTTTTAACCTATCAATCTAGGTTTTGAAAACTAAAATTAAAAAATTAAAAAATTAAGAATAAATATAAAATAAAAGTTGTTTTCAAAAACTTAATTTGGGGTGAAATTTTACTTAAAATTAAAACCTATTATTTCAATATTTATCCTAAAGGAATGCATATACTTGTGGCAATGCAGCTTCAACCAAACAAATTTGAGCTGGATCATTCATAATCTCAAACCTACAGGGTAGGAATTATAGGATATGAACTTTATTTATGTCAATATTTCTTAATAATATTAATTTGAAGTACAAAGAACTTTATTTATGTCAATATTTTTTAATAATATTAATTGAAGTACGTCCAATTGATTTGAAGAACAAGTTCTACTATGTGATGGACAATGTGGGCTGTGTGTAGAGTATATGGTACACGTCCACGATTACCCGTTAGGATAGCACCGTCGGAAAAATGAAATGAAACGAAAGATAGGTCCCATCATTTCATTGCATGTGATTGTTGCATTTAACTCCAATAGTGGGGTCACTTACCGAGTATTTCTTTAAATACTCAAGCCATGTGCTACTACATTTTTTAGGTTAAGGCAAGACATTTCGGTACGGCTGACGACGGCATCGCAACTCGAGATCATGGCACATGCATAGGATAGTGGTATTTATTTTCTTAGACTTAGGATAGAATAAGATGTTTTAAACTTAAACGCTTATTTATTTTATTCCGGGTCTTTTGTTGTGTCGTTTTAAAGATGTTTTTGAAACACGTAAGTTCATGGCTGTGTTTTAAGTTAAAGGTTATGTTTTATGGAATTTAAATGAAGTCTTCCGCATTCAATATTTATGGTACGTATACAGTAACGACCTTAAATTAAGTAGAAACTTTTGAGTCGTTAGAGTTCAAAACTCAAATAGAAACTAAAATTGAAAGTGAAAACAAATAAAAATAAAAGTAAATTAATATAAAATAAGAAAATACTATAAAATTAAAATATTTAGAGTTTAATCTATCTCTACAAATATATTTTTCTCTTTATTTATAATTAGTCATAAAAAGAAATAATGGACAGTTCCTTATTCAAATCCAATTTCTTCGTAAAACTGTACAAAATTTCTCTCTAACTCTCTTTCAAAACAATTCCCCTTTATTTTCTTCTTCTTCATTTTTTTTCCTTTCTTTCTTTTTTCTCGTTATTGAACTCTAATTAGGGATCTTACTGACCTCTAGTTAGGAAAGATGGGTCAAAATGAAAAAATTGAGAAATTAATCCTCATTTCAATTCGCGTTACAGCATAACATAACATAATACATGTCAAACACTCACAAAGTGACACGTGGAGGGGCTACGGAGCACGCGTTCTTAATACCTCATACAATTCATCCAACCAAGCTAATAGTAACACCATTCACCTGGTTGGCCGAAAGCGAAGTCACTAAATTTCCTGTATAGATGTTCATTAGATCACACTCATTGATAACCTTGGTATATTATAACAATTCAACTTTTCATTTTATAGCCGTCCAACCACTCAGAGAAAAATATATTTGATTAGAAGCTAAAAATATTTTGTTTGGTGGTATGATTCTCACTTAGGGTGCAAGAGGTTTTGAGTTCAATTCTTGTAATGCCCCTATGTCTAAATCCTTTCTTATCCAAGGACTTCATATTAATATAAACTTTTTGTTCCTATTATCAAACATACTTCTTAACTTCTGTACACCAATTGTTTGGCAACAAAGACTAAAAAGTCTTTGTTTACATCCCAAGACTTTATACTTACCATCTTAGGAAACAAAGAAAAAAAAAAAAAGAAGAAGTTCTTATTATGTTCTTGTTTTGTTCTCCACGACATATTCTCATCGAGGACTTCATGTGTTTCCTGCAATACAACAAAATACGACCTTAATATCTAGGCTCAAGGCTTCATACATACGTTTCAAATGGCATAACAAGGTCATTTGATCTAGTGGTATGATTCTTGCATTGGGTGCGAGAGGTCTTGAGTTCAATCCTCGAAATGTGCCCCTTCAAGAAATTGTAGAATTGAAGATATTTATTAAGTAAATAAACACACATTAAAATGACAAAAGTTAAATACATACATTCCCATGATATTGTGAATATGCCAAAGGTAACACATAATAAGAACTTTTAGCCCCTCAACTCCCAACAAATATAGATTTCAAACTTGAGAAAAAAAATCATATCGAGTGAGAGCTAAAAATGATAGATGTTCAAGAAGGGAAATTTGGTCTAGTGGTATTATTCTTACTTAGGGTGTGAGAGGTCTTGAGTTCACATCTTAGAATGCCCCTGTCCTTAATTCTCTTATTACTTCGGTTATCAATCTACTCGCACGTTTTTTCTAGCATGAGATAGCAATCCCGTTATAAATATTGTTAAATGGTATGGTAGCAAGGGACGAAGTACGGTTAAATAGTAGCAACGAATGCTCAACGTATTATAAATATTGTTGCTCAACGTATTAGTTAAATGGTATGGTAGCAAGAGACTAAGGGACGAAGTAAATATTATAAATATTGTTAAATGGTATGGTAGCAAGGGAATGCTCAACGTATTATAAATATTGTTGCTCAACGTATTAGTTAAATGGTATGGTAGCAAGAGACTAAGGGACGAAGTAAATATTATAAATATTGTTAAATGGTATGGTAGCAAGGGACTAGTAAAATTGTGAAAGGGACAAAGTAAATCCCAAAGGAATGCGCATATGCTAGTGGCAATGCAGCTTCAACCATAATAATTTTGAGCTGGGTCATTCATAATCTTAAAGGCACAAGTAGCTTCTAAAGCACAAAAACATGTGGATAAATTTTAAATATAGAGGCGCATAAAACATATGGACTAGCAACTAAAAATTATAGATTCATTACAAGGGCATTTGGTCTAGTGGTATGATTCTCGCTTTGGGTGCGAGAGGTCTTGAGTTCGATTCTCGAAATGCCCCCTACAATTATCACATAGATGTTAAATGTAGTTTGCTACACACAAAAAGATATGGATGTTAAATTTTTAAGTCACTCTTGAAAAGTATGGTGTGGGATAAATTGGATTATTGCCTATTATTTCTAAGATAATATTAAGTCTTGGGACTATAAATTTTTAATTCAAAACTATGGTGTGGGATAAATTGGATTACTGCCTATTATTTCTAAGAACATATTAAGTCTTGGGACTAATGTTTGCCATTTGTAGTGATGGCATATAATAAAGCAATTCATAGTACCGTTTTCGTTTAGAGCAATTCATAGTACCACACATTGTTCTCCTTCTCAAGATGTTTATGGATTTAATCTGCCTATTATTTGTAAGAATATTAAATCTTGGGACGAATCTTTGCCATTTGTAGAGATGACATATAATAGAGCAATTCTAGTACCGTTCTCCTTTAGAGTAATTCATAGTACCACTCATTGTTCTCCTTTTGAAGATGTTTATGAA
This sequence comes from Cucurbita pepo subsp. pepo, assembly GCF_057944985.1. Taxonomy (NCBI): domain Eukaryota; kingdom Viridiplantae; phylum Streptophyta; class Magnoliopsida; order Cucurbitales; family Cucurbitaceae; genus Cucurbita; species Cucurbita pepo. The sequence goes on along the minus strand of NC_141800.1, from coordinate 8,399,264 downwards.
TTTAATCCACCTACGCCTCTTGATTTGCTTCCTATTCATTCTAATATTTTTATGAGTAAAGCAACCACAAGTAAGGCAGATATGATCAAAACATTGATTAAAGAGATGAAAGGAGACAATTGAGAAACAAAAAGTTACTTTAAGAATTAAATATTTTTGTGAGTAAATCAACCACAAGTAAAGGTATGATCAAAACATTGCATAAAGAGGCGAAGGAGACAATTGAGAAACAAAATTTCAAAGTTGCTTAAAGAATTAACAAAGGACGGAAGGAAATCATTTTTCAACTCGATAACTGGGTTTGGATACATTTTCGCAAGGAGCGATTTCCATCTCAAAATGAGACAAAGTTACATCCAAGAGGGGATAACCCTTCTCAAGTCCTTGAAATAATTAATAACAATGCATATAAAATGATCTTCCTGGATAATTTTTAGCACATTATACTTTCAATATTTAATGTTGCTAACTTGAGTTCTTTTGATGTAGGTGATGATTTTTCTGATTCGAGGACGAATCCTTTTGAAGAGGGGGAAGATGACAAGGATCACGGTGATCTAAATGTTCCAACTGGACCAGCTAAGAAAATTCAACAAGCATTCATTCTTCATGTATAAAATTGGATAGGCTTTGTTCAACTCTCATTTCATGTGTTACAAGCTTGTTCGATTGAGGAGGGACCATTTGGAGCTTCATAAGTGAATATTTACACAGTTGAAGTAGAGGATGAAGTTGCAAGCATCATTAGATGAGTTGTTAGAAAACTTTATTTATTTTTAATTGATAAAGTATGTAATGGTCAAATTGACCTCGTCTTTGGGGGAAATTCAAAGGGATTGAGATTAAATCTAGACCACGAACTTCTCTGGTGGGGAGACTATAAATATCCTCAAATTATTATGTAAAAATCATATTTTAGAGGAATGAAGATCAATTTAAGAAGTTCCCCTTAAAATACGAGCATTATCTCTACCATTTCTAAATTTCAAGCAATTGTTAGGGGTAGAATTGCACATGAGTCTATCAAGTTCGATTGTGTGGTTGAGTGAAATTCTCAACCTTCTACTTATTTTCGGGATTTCTTCTCTTCCTATTGATTGTAATTTATCCTAATACAAACAAGTTTGTTTTTTTAGGGAATGTATTAAGCACATGGGTTTATTAATTACGGTGAATTTTGTTTAAAATGAAGTAAATACAAATGGAGTAAGTATATATACCAATAAAAGAGGAATTATGTTTACTAGAACTTTTTTTTTTTTTTTAACGTGAGATAGAAGTAAACCTAGATAAAACTACATAAACTTAAAAGAAGTTAATCCCATTTTACAATATCAATATTGTTAAAGGTAGTAAAGAAGTAGTTTTGACATATGAATATAGGTTTTGAAAACTAAAATTTAAAAATTTAAAAATTTAAAAAAATAAAAAAATAAATATGAAATAAAAGTCGTTTTCAAAAACTTAGTTTGGGGTGAAATTTTACTCAAAATTCAAACGTATTGTTTCAATATCTATCCCAAACGAATGCATATGGTTTAGTGGCAATGCAGCTTCAACCAAAATAATTTGAGCACGGTCATTCATAATCTCAAAGGTACAAGGTAGGAATTATAGGATATGAACTTTATTTATGTCAATATTTCTTAATAATATTAATGGAAGTACATCCAATTGGGTTGAAGAATAAATTCTATTATGTGATGGACAATGTGAAATTAACGTGACAATAATAGTAGGTTCTAAAGAACAAAAAAAACACTTGTATAAATTTCAAATCTTGAGGCACACAAAACCCATGGACTAGTAACTAAAAATGATTGATCCACTACAAGGGCATTTGATCTAGTGGTATGATTCTTGCTTTGGGTGTGAGAGGTCTTGAGTTCAATTCATGAAATGCCCCCATAATTATATCAAATTAAATAGTTTGTTGTTTTTTTGTTGGGTTGTTGGTTTATTTGATAACCCTTGAATGTTGGAATAATTCAATATTAAGCTAGCTAGATTGGATCTTCTTCTTCAAAGACTTGGTGCTCCTTCTTTGGAGCATGTTCGTAATGATGCCTTACAAGTGAAAATTAGCTAGCTAGATTGGATTTTCTTCTGCAAAGACTTGGTGCTCCTTCTTCGGAGCATGTTCGTAATGGCTTAGCCATTTCAGCAAAAACACTCTTAGGAAACATATGTATACTTATCATCCTAGGAAACAAAAATTAAGGCGCACAACCTAGTGCTTTATTAAATTAGGTTGAATGGTGGGTCACGACTCTCGTGATTACCATCCCAAGAAAATAACTCAAAATACCAAGATCATCCCAAAGCTGCGTAAGCCGATGATAATCTTTTTCATGTGTTCATTAACTTACTCAATGATAATCTTTTTCAACTGTGTTCATTAACTTACCCGATGATAATCTTTTTCAACTGTGTTCATTAACTTACCCGATGATAATCTCAACGTTCCGGCATCCATTTGCTTATTTTTCTTTAAACCCTCCTAGAAAAATCTCAACGTTCCGAGCCTCCATTTGATTATTTTTCTTTAAACTCTCCTAGAAAAACTAACTATCTGGGCTCTAGAATGTTGGATATGGAGGCTGACTATTTGCAGTAAAATCTGATAAAGATATATATACTAAATATTTATATAGTAGGCAGTTATACCCGTTAAAGCTTTGCTTATTTTTCTTTAAACCCTCCTAGAAAAATCTCAACGTTCCGAGCCTCCATTTGATTATTTTTCTTTAAACTCTCCTAGAAAAACTAACTATCTGGGCTCTAGAATGTTGGATATGGAGGCTGACTATTTGCAGTAAAATCTGATAAAGATATATATACTAAATATTTATATAGTAGGCAGTTATACCCGTTAAAGCTTTGCTTATTTTTCTTTAAACCCTCCTAGAAAAATCTCAACGTTCCGAGCCTCCATTTGCTTATTTTTCTTTAAACTCTCCTAGAAAAACTAACTATCTGGGCTCTAGAATGTTGGATATGGAGGCTGACTATTTGCAGGAAAAATCTGATAAAGATATATATACTAAATATTTATATATAGTAGGCGGTTATATCCGTTAAAGCTATATATATAATAAACTGAAATCATATGTATAACCATTGGTCGTGCTTTCAAAATATACATTTCTCATTCTTCATACCCTGTCTTTGCATACCTTGAAGTCAAAACTTTTGGTCAACATATCTCCTTACATTTTCTCTATCATGTTCTTTGTGTTCATTTAGATCGAGTGTGTGCATTGTTGTGTGATCCTAACAATTGGTATCAGAGCGAGGCGAGATTCACCACGATTTGTGAAGATGGAATGTTCAAAGACGAATTTAAAAGTTTGATGGATTCGATATCAGTTTCTAGAAGATGCAGATTGAAGATTATATGTACCAGAAAGATCTTTAGAAACCCCTTTTGGGGGTGAAGCCAGATACTATAACCGTGGAGGAGTGGAAACTCAAGGATCGTCACGCCTTAGGGTTGATCTGGTTGAAGCTGTCCAGAAACACGACGTTCAACATCATCAAAGAGAAGACGACATCGGGCCTATTGAAGGTGTTGTCAAATATGTGCGAAAATTCGTTGGCTATGAACAACGTGTTGTCAAATATATACAAATGTCTAAAGGTAGATTTGTTGTAGATCATATAAATTAGTTCAACGTGATTGTCAGTCAATTGAGCTCGGTGAAAATTGTGTTAAAAATAAAATTAAAGCATTAATTTTGATGTCATCTTTACTCGAGCCATGGTATACTTTTGTTGCTGCAATCAACAGTTCACGAGGATCTGATAAACTAAAATTTGATGAAATTCGAGATGTCAGTGAAAGTATTCCCAAATGGGAAATTGGAGAGTCATCTGCCAATAATCTCAGTGTTGATCGAAGGGAAAGAAGTAAATCAAAGAGCCAAAACAATCATGGGCGATCAAAATAAAGAAATCGAGAAAAATCTCCCAACAAACCAAACGCAAAGTGTTGAAATTGTGGAGAAAAATGACACTTTCGGACAGATTGTACAAAATTGAAGAAAAGCAAAATCACAATATATTATTTCTTTTCAATTTTTCTTATTTACGACATAATGAGCCGGGATAATTGTGGAGATGTAGCTCAGATGGTAGAGAAATCGTTTTGCATGCGAGAGGTGCGGGGATCGTTACCATGCATCTCCAAAGAATACTATCAATTGTTAAATATATTATTTCTTTTCAATTTTTTCTTATTTATGACATAACGAGGAGAGATAGTCTTTCATTTTCACTATTTAGTTTTTCATTTTCACTATTATTTATGACGGGCCTCTGGGTTTTGTGATGTAAGAATTGTGGGGTTGTAGCTATGATGGTAGAGTGTTCTCTTTGCATGCGAGAGGTACAAGGATCAATTGCCTAGTTTTCTTTTATTAATGATCAATCAGTAGAATTAATTGTATTTTGTTGGGTTTTATGTCCTATAACTCAGTTCAATAAATTTATTATTTATGTTTATTCCGTAAAGATTGTTATTGAATAAAGTGAATGTTACGATCATTAATCTAAATCCAATAAACTAAGAACACTCTGATTACTTGAACTAAACTAAGAACACTCTGATTACTTGAATTATAGGTAGAGACATCAGAGTGGTATATAGTCAAAATGATATAAAGTGAATGTTACAATCATTAATCTAAATCCAATAAACTAAGAACACTCTAATTACTTGAACTATTCTAAATCCAATAAACTAAGAACACTCTGATTACTTGAACTATTCTAAATCCAATAAACTAAGAACACTCTGATTACTTGAACTATTCTAAATCCAATAAACTAAGAACACTCTGATTACTGAACTATTCTAAATCCAATAAACTAAGAACACTCTGATTACTTGAACTATTCTAAATCCAATAAACTTCGAACACTCTGATTACTTGAACTATATGTAGAGACATAAGAGTGGATCAAGTTCAAGTATATAGTCAAAATGATCTATGATCATTAATCTAAATCCAATAAACTAAGAACACTCTGATTACTTGAACTATATGTAGAGACATGATCATTAATCTAAATCCAATAAACTAAGAACACTCTGATTACTTAAACTATATGTAGAGGCATAAGAGTGGATCAAGTTCAAGTATATAGCCAAAATGATCTACGATCATTAATCTAAATCTAATAAAGGAAGAACATTTTGATTACTTGAACTATATGTAGAGACATCAGAGTGGATAAAGTTCAAGTATATAGTCAAAATGATCTATAGTACAGGGATTGATTACTCTGATAACTTGAACTATATGTAGAGACATCAGAGTAGATCAAGTTTAAGTATATAGTCAAAATGATCTATAAAAAACAGGGATTGATTACTTGAACTATATGTAGAGACATCAGAGTGGATCAAGTTCAAGTATATAGTCAAAATGATCTATAGTACAGGGATAAGGTTGAGTACTTTATTGTAACGGAACCGAAAAAAAAAAAAAAAATGATGGTCATCGGCAGAGCCGAAAACTCCGACGAACGCCGGAGTTTTCGCTCACACACGACCCACAAAGGACGGCCGAGGGCTGGGATGCCACAAAATCGTGTCACCGACCTTCAGCCACCCTGAAAGAACCTGCAAGAAACGAAAACGGTAAGGAAAAAAGGAGAGAGAACAGAAAACCGACGGAACTCCGGCGAAGCCGAATCGTACGAATCGACGTCGAAAACCCCCATTTCACACCACAAAAGTAATCCCAGAACCCTTTACACACATCAGGAGTAGGTTCTACGCGAATCCCGTACGCTGAACACCGTCGGCAAGGAAGACGGAACGGCGGACTTCCGAGCTTCTCCAGATCCGGGAGTGCGAGGCCCTTACCAACGAAATCGGTACCAAAAACGGGTTAGGGTGAAGGATAAGCTTGGGAACGGGGAAAAAAAGAGGGAAAAAAGACGTCGGGACGACGTTGTCGAAGAGAGAGAGGGATCGCCAGAAAATCGCGCAGGCAGTCGGGCGAAGAGGATGAAGTCCGACCCGCGATCTGGATCCGAAAACCTGAACCGAACCCCGTACCTTCGGTCAGCCCAGAACCCACGTTACCCGCAGCCCAAACACCCGACCTTCAATCGCGAGCCGGCCCATCAACCCGCGGCCCGTCACCCGCGAGCCGGCCCATCACCGCGCGGCCTGTCACCTGCGTTCGGTCCGAGACCTGCGAGCGGCCCGTTAACCCGCGCCTCGACCCGAGACGCCTGCACACGCGTCGCTCTCGGATTGTGCCACGTGTCACGTCTGCAGCACGGCTACTCTCGGCTCAGGCGGCTTCATCGGCTCGGTGGTGGCTCGACGGCTCCGGCGGCTTATTGGGCTCGGGAAACCTGTTTCCAGCCCGTTTGACACCGTTCCGACCCTCTCGGACCTGGTTTCGGTCCTGTTTAAGGTAAAAGGGAACATTTTAAGGTCGTATTTCACAAATTCCAGTTGGGAATTTATTCTTATTTGTGAAATACTAACGGAAGTGACTCATGAACCAATAGGAACCAACCACCAACGGAAGCGTAGAACGTCCACGAGGAGGTAGGAGCTTACGTTATATTCTAGGGAGTACTTCGGCTAAGGCCTACCAAGTAAGTGGCTCACCCGTTGTAGGTTACGCGTTAATTGCTGTATGTTGGCACGTGCCCGTGGTTATGCACGTGCCATTAAATTGTATGCTAGCTTAATGTGCTTAAGTACCAAATCATGTGAACGTGAATGTATGTTGTTTATGCTGCTTAGTTGATGTGATATGAATGCATGTGACGATGTGTGACCCTTGTATGATTATGGCTTGTTGTATGAGTATTGAAATGTAACTGAATGAATTGTATGACATGAAATACGGTAAATTGCATGATACATAACCCCGCTAGGAATATGTATGATATGTAACGAAATGAGAATGAGAATGACATGTAAGCATGAAAACGTGACACGGGGTTATGTTCAGTAAATACTGTAGGACTAGTGGGACCTCATGCATATTGTGTGATCATGCATTTGGGGGGATACCCCTATCCCATCACGAGGGTACGGACGCGTACATCCAAATGGCAGGACCACGATCGTTATGCCCTGCATAGCGCTGCCGTGATGGTTTTAGTTTTAACGGGTCCCGGTGGGCCCCCAGAGCATGCCCACCGGCTAGGGACAGTGGCCCAGCGGTGTGCGAACTAGCTGGTGAGCCCATACTCGCATGTATGGGCTGCGTGTAGAGTATATGGTACACGTCCACGATTACCTGTTAGGATTACACCGTAGGGAAAACGAAACGAAACGAAACGAAATGATAGGTCCCATCATTTCATTGCATGTGTTTGTCGCATAACCCCGATAGGGGGTCACTTACTGAGTATTCTAGAAATACTCAAGCCTCGTGCTACTTTACTTTTGCAGATAAGGGCAAGGCACCCATGTGACAACGATGACGACATCGTACCCCCAGGATCGTGGCACATGCATAGGGTAGTTGGTTGTTTTTTTTTTCCATTTCGTAGTCTAGGCCGAATTTGGTTGCATCATTAATATAGGTTAGTATAGGATGAAAGGTATTTGCATAATAAACCTTAGGGTAGAATAAATATGCATTTTTGGTTTCTGTTTCTTTTCCTTTCTTTCAATTTTCTCTTTTTCCCTTGTAACCATTTTTCTCTGAGGTAATAAAAGGCGAGTGCGAGTCGCATTAATGAACATGGCCCATTAAATGTATATTCCGCATTTCAAAGTATAGTAATGACCTTAGATTAGACAGGTAAAATATTAGGGTCGTTACAGTTGGTATCAGAGCCAGGTTATAGATCTTGTAGACTAGCCTACAGAGTAGGCTTGGCATGTTCCATGGTCCAATTACCGATGCCCCGTCGTTGCCAGGTACACCTTATGTAGAATGAGGAATATATGACATGTGTGATATATTTAATGTGGTTGGCTTTAAATGATGCATGACATGTTACTGTATGAAAAAAAAAAAAAATGTTGATGTTATCTGATGTGGATGTGATTTGATGTAATGCATGTCTTTATGGTATGATATTTATGTTTTTCTTTTATATATATGTATACATATGAATTATATGGTAGGATGTAGGGAATGTTGTAAATCATAAACTTAGCTAGAATCCTTTTCTTGGTTTCTAGAACCATGCCGCACAGAGGACGTAGAAGAGGTAGGAGAGGAAGAGGACGACCTCTCGTTAGGAGAGGAGGAAGAGGAGACGCCGATAGAAGCTCTTCCCAAGAGGGGTCGACTACCGGCCCATATGCGTTTGTACCACCTCCTGAATACGCACCTCCCCCCCAAACCGTACCACCCCCTGAATATGCACCTCCCCCACAAGCAGTACCCCCTCCTGAATACGCACCACCCCCTCAAGCTGCACCACAGGTCGGGTTAGACCCCGCCACAAGGTTAATGTTGGAATCCCTCCAAAAAACAATGCAAACTATGCTAGACACACAACAGGCCACGTTGTTGGCTACGCAACAAGTCGCGGCAATGGCCACGTAACCAGCCAATGCGATGGCCACGCAACCAGCCAACGCGGTGGCCACGCAACCAGCCAACGCGGTGGCCCCGCAACCGGTGGATGCGGTAGCTATCCAACCAGTGAACAACCCGCACCCGGATAGGGGCGCGAATTGGTTAAAGGATTTCAGGTGGTATAACCCCCGTTCTTTTGTCGGTTCAAAGGAAGATCCCACAGCGGCTCAGATGTGGATCGCAAACATGGAAACGACCTTTGAATCAATGAGATGCCCTGATGAACATAAGGTGGCATGTGCGACATACGTGTTACAAAAGGATGCAGAAGTGTGGTGGTCGAATAATAAACAGAGCATCAACCCGGGTGGGGGAATTACAACATGGGAGACCTTTAAGGAAGCCTTTCTAAAATACTATTATCCAAAGGAAACCCGTATAAAGAAACAGCAAGAGTTTAACCACTTAACCCAAGGTGATCGCACGGTGGATCAGTACGATCAGGACTTCATGAGATTAAGAAGGTTTGAACCGTCTTTAGCCGACAATGAAGAGAAACAGACAGAAAAATTTGTGTTAGGATTGAATCCGAAAACCCGCCGCATGTTAGAGGCCTTTAACCCAAAAACCTATGAAGAGGCCCTAAGGACGGCCAAGGCCCTAGAGGAACCCCCAGAGGAAAAGAAAACAGAGCCAACAGTCGCCACAGGGAGGAAACGCCCTGTCGAGGTCGATACCACAGAATTCCAACCACCGTCCCAAAGGTCTCGATATCAGAGTAGGCCACCTGCTCCACCTCCAATAGGCCGATACCTAGCAATGGAGAAGCCCCTGTGCCGTAACTGTGGAAAGCAACATGTTGGGAGATGTTTGGCGGGCTCAGGTATGTGTTATATTTGTGGTCATGCAGGTCATGTGGCCAGAACTTGCCCTACAAAGAGCCCGGGAATTCCAAGGGAAACCCTTAGAGGACCGGTCATCCGAGAGCCCACCTTACAAACCCGTCCACAGACCAAGGCATGTGTAACGACCAGTAAAGAGGAGGGAACATCTGGCACTGTGGTGACAGGTACGCTTTCTATACTAGGACACTTTGCGTTGACATTGTTTGATTCTGGTTCTACCCATTCCTTTGTTGCTTTACCATTTGTTAAACAAGCAGGGTTCTAAATGCATGCGTTGTCGGTCGGTACCCTGGCAGGGGTAGACCTAGTTACGAAAGATAGAGTAAGGGACGGACAAGTGGTAATAGCTGGACAAACCATCCACGTAGACTTAAAGGTAGTGGATATGACGGATTTTGACGTCATACTAGGAATGGACTGGTTAGCAGAAAACTTTGCTACCATAGACTGCCATAAGAAGGAGGTGATATTCACACCTCCTAACGGACTTACCTTTAAGTTTAAAGGAACCTCCACAGGTACCACACCAAAAATAATATCGATGACGAAAGCGAGACGCCTGATACAACAAGGGGGGTGGGCGTTTCTAGCCTATGCAGTAAATACAAAAGGAAAGGAAAAACCCATAGATACAATACCGGTAGTAAACGAATTTATGGATGTCTTTCCGGAGGACCTCCCGGGAATTCCTCCATCGCGAGAGGTAGACTTTGGAATAGATCTAGAACCAGGAACGGGACCCATCTCTAAGGCCCCATACCGCATGGCACCAGCAGAACTAAAAGAGCTTAAAATACAACTGCAAGACCTGCTAGATAAGGGCTTCATTCGACCTATCGTGTCCCCTTGGGGTGCGCCAGTGTTGTTTGTTAAAAAGAAAGACGGCTCAATGCGTTTATGCATTGATTATAGGGAATTAAACAAGAGGACGGTAAAGAACAAGTACCCGTTACCCCGTATTGAGGACCTATTTGATCAACTACGTGGGGCGACAGTGTTTTCTAAAATAGATCTTCGATCAGGATACCATCAAATTAAGATTAAAAATGAGGACATACCGAAAACAGCCTTTCGAACCAGATATGGCCACTACGAGTTTGTGGTGATGTCTTTTGGTCTCACCAATGCCCCAGCGGTATTTATGGAACTAATGAACCGAGTATTTAAGGAGTGCCTAGACTTGTTTGTGATCGTGTTCATAGACGATATCCTGATATACTCGAAAATGGACCTAGAACACCAAGAACACCTTCGCAAAGCCTTAACTATCCTAAGAGAGAACAAGCTGTATGCCAAATTCACCAAGTGTGAATTTTGGCTACGACAGGTTTCGTTTCTGGGGCACGTAGTGTCTAAAGACGGAATCTTCGTAGATCCCAATAAGATAGAAGCGGTCACGAAATGGAAACGCCCAACAACGGTCACCGAGATACGAAGTTTCTTGGGATTGGCGGGTTATTATCGAAGGTTTGTCCAGGACTTCGCTAGAATAGCCACGCCTCTCACCCAATTAACAAAAAAAGGTGTACCTTTTGTTTGGGACGATACTTGTGAGGCCAGCTTTCAAGAACTAAAACAACGACTAGTATCCGCCCCAGTGCTCACAGTTCCAGAAAGTTCTGTGGGATACGCGATTTACAGTGACGCATCCAAAAAGGGATTAGGTTGTGTACTGATGCAACATGGCAATGTTGTTGCGTATGCGTCACGCCAACTAAAAGATTACGAGAAAAACTATCCTACACATGATTTGGAGCTGGCAGCAGTAGTGTTCACGTTAAAAATTTGGCGACACTACCTGTATGGCGAAAAGACCCAGATCTACACGGACCACAAAAGCCTAAAATATTTGTTCACCCAAAAAGAATTGAACATGCGGCAACGTAGATGGTTAGAGCTGGTAAAAGATTATGACATAGACATCGAGTACCACCCTGGAAAAGCAAACGTAGTCGCTGATGCACTGAGTCGAAAAGCAGTACACTCGTCGGCCCTCATCACTAGGGAGCCACGAGTGCGAACTGATTTCGAACAGGCTGATATCGCGGTAGTAACCAAAGAAGTTGCCGCCCAAATAGCCCGACTGATAGTGCGCCCCACGCTCAGACAAAGAATCATAGACTCACAACGTGAGGATCCAAGCCTAAGTAAAATCCTAGACCAATTGGAAGTTGGCCCAGTGGACGGATTCACTAAATCAACAGATGACGGATTATTATGCCAAGGGCGTTTATGTGTCCCACCCATGAGCGGAATAAAGAATGAAATCCTAACGGAGGCACACAACTCAACCTTCTCGATACATCCAGGTGGAACAAAGATGTATCAAGACTTGAAACAACACTTCTGGTGGCGAAGTATGAAGAAGGATATCGCGGAGTAGTGAGTAAGTGTCTAGTGTGCCAACAAGTAAAAGCCCCTAGGCAGAAAACCGCCGGGCTACTACAACCTCTAAGTATACCGGAATGGAAATGGGAAAACATTGCCATGGATTTCATAGTAGGCTTACCCAAAACATTAAAGGGCTATACGGTAATCTGGGTGGTCGTGGATCGCCTGACAAAGTCGGCTCACTTCCTACCGGGTAAGGCAACATATACAGTAGACAATTGGGCACAACTGTATGTTAAAGAAATTGTGAGGTTGCATGGAGTACCAGTGTCAATTGTGTCGGATCAGGACCCGCGTTTTACGTCGGCCTTTTGGCGCGGACTCCAAAAAGCGATGGGTACCCGCCTCGACTTTAGCACCGCCTTCCACCCACAAACGGATGGCCAAACAGAACGATTAAACCAAATTCTGGAAGACATGCTTCGGGCATGCGTTATGGATTTCACAGGGAGTTGGGACACCAAACTGCACTTAATGGAATTCTCTTACAATAACAGCTTCCAAGCAACCATCGGAATGGCACCCTTTGAAGCGTTGTACGGAAAACGATGTAGATCCCCATTGTGTTGGGACGAAGTAGGAGAATGAGAATTGATAGGACCCGAGCTGGTCCGTGTCACCAACGAAGCAATCCAGAAAATCCGAGTAAGAATGCGTACCGCGCAGAGTAGGCAAAAGAGTTACGCCGACGTTAGGCGTAGGAATTTAGAGTTCGAAGAGGGGGACCCAGTGTTCCTAAAAGTAGCCCCCATGAAAGGTATTCTAAGATTCGGATGCAAGGGGAAGCTCAGCCCCCGATTCATTGGACCGTTCGAAATTTTAGAAAGAGTAGGTCCGGTAGCTTACAAACTAGCTTTACCACCTTCACTTTCAAGCGTACACGATGTATTTCCTGTGTCCATGTTAAGGAAATATATTCCAGACCCGACGCACGTAATAGACTACAAACCTCTCGAAATTGAGGAAAATTTAAGTTACCAGGAGAAATCGATTAAAATTCTAGCCCGAGAGGTGAAAGCTTTACGTTATAGGAGTATAGGTTTCGTTAAGGTATTGTGGCGTAACCACCAAGTCGAGGAAGCTACGTGGGAACGAGAGGAGGAAATAAAGGAAAAATATCCCGAGTTGATCCACGAGTTCGAGGCTTTCGAGGACGAAAGTCCCTTTTAGGGGTAGGTAATGTAACGGAACCGAAAAAAAAAAAAAAAAAAAAAAAAAATGATGGTCGTCGGCAGAGCCGAAAACTCCGGCGAACGCCGGAGTTTTTGCTCACACACGACCCACAAAGGACGGCCGAGGGCTGGGATGCCACAAAATCGTGTCCCCAACCTTCAGCCACCCTAAAAGAACCTGCAAGAAACGAAAACGATAAGGAAAAAAGGAGAGAGAACAGAAAACCGACGGAACTCCGACGAAGCCGAATCGTACGAATCGACGTCGAAAACCCCCATTTCACACCACAAAAGTAATCCCAGAACCCTTTACACACATCAGGAGTAGGTTCTACGCGAATCTCGTACGCTGAACACCGTCGGCAAGGAAGACGGAATGGCGGACTTCCGAGCTTCTCCAGATCCGGGAGTGCGAGGCCCTTACCAACGAAATCGATACCAAAAATGGGGTTAGGGTAAAGGATAAGCTCGGGAACGGGGAAAAAAGAGGGAAAAAAGACGTCGGGACGACGTTGTCGAAGAGAGAGAGGGACCGCCAGAAAATCACGCAGGCAGTCGGGCGAAGAGGATGAAGTCCGACCCGCGATCTGGATCCGGAAACCCGAACCGAACCCCGTACCTTCGGTCAGCCCAGAACCCACGTTACCCGCAGCCCAAACACCCGACCTTCAATCGCGAGCCGGCCCATCAACCCGCGGCCCGTCACCAGCGAGCCGGCCCATCACCGCACGGCCCGTCACCTGCGTTCGGTTCGAGACCCGCGAGCGGCCCGTTAACCCGCGCCTTGACCCGAGACGCCTGCACACGCGTCGCTCTCTGATTGTGCCACGTGTCACGTCTGCAACGCGGCTACTCTCGGCTCAGGCGGCTTCATCGGCTCGGTGGTGGCTCGGTGGCTCCGGCGGCTTATTGGGCTCGGGAAACCTGTTTCCAGCCCGTTTGACACCGTTCCGACCCTCCCGGACCTTGTTTCGGTCCTGTTTAAGGTAGAAGGGAACATTTTAAGGTCGTATTTCACAAATTCCAGTTGGGAATTTATTCTTATTTGTGAAATACTAACGGAAGTGACTCATGAACCAATAGGAACCAACCACCAACGAAAGCGTAGAACGTCCACGAGGAGCTAGGAGCTTACGTTATATTCTAGGGAGTACTTCGGCTAAGGCCTACCAAGTAAGTGGCTCACCTGTTGTAGGTTACGCGTTAATTGCTGTATGTTGGCACGTGCCCGTGGTTATGCACGTGCCATTAAATTGTATGCTAGCTTAATGTGCTTAAGTACCAAATCATGTGAACGTGAATGTATGTTGTTTATGTTGCTTAGTTGATGTGATATGAAAGCATGTGACGATGTGTGACCCTTGTATGATTATGGCTTGTTGTATGAGTATTGAAATGTAACTGAATGAATTGTATGACATGAAATACGGTAAATTGCATGATACATAACCCCGCTAGGAATATGTATGATATGTAACGAAATGAGAATGAGAATGACATGTAAGCATGAAAACGTGACACGGGGTTATGTTCATTAAATGATGATTGTAGGACTAGTGGGACCTCATGCATATTGTGTGATCATACATTTGGGGGGATACCCCTATCCCATCACGAGGGTACGGACGCGTACATCCAAATGGCAGGACCACGATCGTTATGCCCTGCATAGCGCTGCCGTGACGGTTTTAGTTTTAACGGGTCCCGGTGGGCCCCCAGAGCATGCCCACCGGCTAGGGACAGTGGCCCAGTGGTGTGCGAACTAGCCGGTGAGCCCATACTCGTACGTATGGGCTGCATGTAGAGTATATGGTACACGTCCACGATTACCTGTTAGGATTACACCGTAGGGAAAACGAAACGAAACGAAACGAAACGATAGGTCCCATCATTTTATTGCATGTGTTTGTCGCATAACCCCGATAGGGGGTCACTTACTGAGTATTCTAGAAATACTCAAGCCTCGTACTACTTTACTTTTGCAGATAAGGGCAAGGCACCCATGTGACAACGACGATGGCATCGTACCCCCCAGGATCGTGGCACATGCATAGGGTAGTTGGTTGTTTTTTTTTTTCATTTCGTAGTCTAGGCCGAATTTGGTTGCATCATTAATATAGGTTAGTATAGGATGAAAGGTATTTCCATAATAAACCTTATGGTAGAATAAAATATGCATTTTTGGTTTCTTTCTTTTCCTTTCTTTCAATTTTCTCTTTTTCCCTTGTAACCATTTTTCTCTGAGGTAATAAAAGGCGAGTGCGAGTCGCATTAATGAACATGGCCCATTAAATGTATATTCCGCATTTCAAAGTATAGTAATGACCTTAGATTAGACAGGTAAAATATTAGGGTCGTTACAACCTAATACCAACTGTAACGCCTCGAAATTTTCTACATACTGACCTATTAGGGTAGTTCAAGTATATAGCCAAAATGATCTACGATCATTAATCTAAATCTAATAAAGGAAGAAAATTTTGATTACTTGAACTATATGTAGAGACATCAGAGTGGATAAAGTTCAAGTATATAGTCAAAATGATCTATAGTACAGGGATTGATTACTCTGATTACTTGAACTATATGTAGAGACATCAGAGTAGATCAAGTTTAAGTATATAGTCAAAATGATCTATAAAAAACAGGGATTGATTACTTGAACTATATGTAGAGACATCAGAGTGGATCAAGTTCAAGTATATAGTCAAAATGATCTATAGTACAGGGATAAGGTTGAGTACTTTATTCTGAGGACACTATGAATGCGGCCCACTTTTCTCAACCTTATTCTGGGGACACTATGGATGTGACCCACTTTTGTATATGATATAAACCATGTGATCACTAAATTGTACATGTGAGTGGGGGCGTCCTATGCAATGAGTATTGCATAAGATCGGACAATGAAGAAAACCACCTTCACTTTATAATGTCGTTTATTGTTGAGACTGATTTTTTCATTCGATGACCTAGGTAACTCGATCTTAATCCTGAGTTAACTATGAACTCCTGTTTATTCGGAATTATCCTTAGATTTGCATGGGTAGGAGTGGCCCGAGTTCACCGACTCAATAAGCCTCCCATTCCAGGGGTAAGACTGGGTGAATAGCTGGGGACATAGAGTGTAAGATGGAATTCACTCCTACCCGCTTTTAGGGATAGTAGAAAGGTTGTTCCCTCAAGTACTGACTCTAAGTCTTGAACAAGGGGCCCCACCCTCTCATTGGCCCGAGATGGATTTGGTTCGGTGGTTGGACCACAAACCCATTGTTCATTAGATGATCAGTGGGACTCAAGGAACAAGAAGTACCTTTATGGGTAAAACGGAAAATTGACCCAGCTCTAGTTATGAACAACCTGTGAAGGATCGACTTACTAATCATGGTTATATCAAATGGACAGAAATATACCTATAGTGAGGGGAGTGCAACTACTAGGCTATAGTGGAGTGTCCTAGTAGTTAACGAATGTTGGTTAACAAGGTTAATGAGTTTAGCCGGTTAATCTCGGATCGTTGGAGCCCATGATTTGTGCGTCCATTAGGTCCCCCAGCTAGCTCATATCAAACTAAACCTTAAAACAGTGTGACGAGTGAGTTCGAGGTGTCAAATTCTAATTAGGGAATATACGCTAAATATATACGATATATTTAACCGCATTTGTTTTAATTATGAATTAAATAAAAAGAGAGAATTTGAGATATTTAAATAAGATTTAAATATTTTAATTAGGAATAGGGATTCATAATCAATATGTGCCGGAATTCATTGGAATTGACATTTTATTTAATGTTAAATTTTAATTAAATTGTTTAATTAATTATTTAATATTATTTTGATTTGAAATTAATTGTTGAAATTAAAATAAATAAAGTCAAAATGTTGACCTCACCCAAGGAAAAATCCATGTTTGAGCGAGTGAAATATTGTGTGTCAATATATGGTTTAACCAAACTTGCATTTTACCGCATAATTCCACAAATTTGAGTGGAATTTTGAGTGTCAAAATTTGGTTAACTCAAACTTGCATGCTTGCCACATAATCACACAAATTTGAGTGGAATTTTGAGTGTCAAAATTTGGTAATCTCAAATTTGTATGAACATGCAAATATGACTCTATAAATAGAGTGATTAAGGTACATGAAAGTTTGCTTGAAAAAGTTTGAGAAAATCTCTCAAACTCTCTCTTTCCATATACTAAATTCCTATCAAGTTTAGTCATTCACCGGATTCCACAATCCCGTTCTAAGGCTGTAGAATAGTAGGGAAGACACTACTGGTGGTTCAAAACCGGTTCGTGAAGAAAAGAAATTTGAACTACAAAAGGTTAGTATTCAAACTCATTGAGTTTTAATGCTATTGAACATGCTAGCTAATTTACTATAATTGATGTACTTAGAGTGCCTAAGATCCAAATTGCTTCTGTGTTATAGTAACACCATCAGTATTAACAAATTTATATGAACATCAAATAAAGTAAATGAAACAACGATGATATGTTCAATGCATAATTGAATATGAAGTTCACAACAAGGACATTTGCTCTAGTGGTATGATTCTTGCTTTTGGTGGGAGTGGTTTTGATTTCAACTCTTGAATTTTCCGGCCTAAATAATGTATCAATCCAATGCACTTAATTTGTTTCACTTTGTGTTTTTTTAGGTAAAACAATTTATTAATTAAGAATTTCGTGTTTTGTTTCACTTTGTGTTTTTATTTTTGTAGGTAAAACAATTTATTAATTAAGAATGTCGTGTATTGATTGAAAAGTTAAAAAGGTTGATGATTTGCTTTTCGTTAAATCCTTGAACTTCCTCTTATACAAAAAAAAAGACCTACCTCACCTTGTTCAACTTCCTTTTAGCCCCTCAACTCCAAACAATATAGATTTCAAACCTGAGAGAAAAAATCATATCGAGTGAGAGCTAAAAATGATAGATGTTCAAGAAGGGAATTTTGGTCGAGTGGTATTATTCTTTCTTAGGGTGTGAGAGGTCCTAAGTTCACATCTTAGAATGCCCATAAAAAAACATGTTGATAAATTTCTAATCTTGAGCAACTATTCCTCGGGTTAGGCTTTGGATGGATTTTGTGAATTCTATTACCAAATATTCTATTTCTTTTAAAATTATTCTTATTTATGACATAATGATATGGTAGAGAGCTCGCTTAGCATGTGAGAGGTGCGGGGATTGATACCCCCCATCTCTAAAGGAAGACTATCGATTATTTAATGTATTATTTTTTTCAATATTTTCTTATTTATGACATAATGAGCAAAAATAGTTTTTCATTTTCACTATTATTGATGAGACGTTTAGGATTTTGTGATGTAAGAATCATTGGGATATAGCTCATATGGTAGAGCGCTCCATGTGAGAGGTGAGGGGATTGATACCCTGCATCTCCTATAGAAACTATATGAGCAGAAATTCATTTCCTAAAAAAACTATTCGTTATTAATATTTTATTTCTATTCAATTTTACCTTATTTGTGACGTAATGAGCACAAATATTTTATCCTTTTCACTATTATTGATGATGGGTAGTTTTGAGTTTTGTTATGTAAGAATTGTGAGGATGTAGCTAAGATGGTAGAGTGCTCTATTTGCATGCGATTGGTATGGGGATCGATACCCCGAATACCCGGCTCTATATTCCTAAATGCTCTATAATATAGTGGTGCTTAAATGAGATATTTTAAATGGATTGTATACGCGTTTAAATGTGGTTTGCTATACACAAAAAGATAGGAATACTTAAATTTTTAAGTCTTCAAAAGTATGGTGTGGGATAAATTAGATTATTGCCTATTATTTCTGAGAATATATTAAGTTTTGGGACTAATGTTTGCCATTGCCATTTGTAGAGATAGCATATAATAGAGCAATTCATAGTATCGTTCTTGTTTAAAGCAATTCATAGTACCACTCATTGTTCTTCTTTTGAAGATGTTTATGGATTTAATCTACCTATTATTTGTAAGAATATTAAGTCTTGGGACGAATGTTTTCCATTTGTAGAGATGCCATATAATATAGCAATTCATAGTATCGTTCTTGTTCAGAGCAATTCATAGTACCACTCATTGTTCTTCTTTTGAAGATGTTTATGGATTTAATCTGCCTATTATTTGTAAGAATATTAAGTCTTGGGACGAATGTTTGCCATTTGTAGAGATGGCATATAATAGAGCAATTCATAGTACCACTCATTGTTCTCCTTTTGAAGATGTTTATGGATTTAATCCACCTACGCCTCTTGATTTGCTTCCTATTCATTCTAATGTTTTTGTGAGTAAAACAACCACAAGTAAGGCAGATCTAATCAAAACATTGCACAAACAGGTAAAAGGAGACAATTGAGAAACAAAAAGTTAGTTTGAGTGTAAGGACCGGGCTGACGCGATGACTCTAAAAGGCGGGTAAATTTTTAGTTCTTGATAAAACCATTAAATTTTAAAACATGATTTACATTATCCCAAAATAGTGCGCGCGCATTACTAATTTAAAATACGACATAAGGGTTAAAACACAAAATAAGGGACGGACACAAAACACTTTAAAACAAAAGAATTGAGGATGATGGGTGAGGTTAGTCTATGGCATCTGCTCCAGAGTCCGCCCCCGACCTTGACCAGCTCCTTACCACCGGGAAACAAATGGAGAATAAGGAATGAGTACAAGACTCAGTGAGTAGCCTACTTGTAGGCTCTTAATCGTATCCTTGATATGCTAGGGTACAACATTCTTTGTTCTTGCTTGTTCTTGATATTGTTCTTGTTGTAAGTACTTAGGCCCTTCTAATTCTTGTTTTTGACTTGGGGTTCTTATCTTGATCTTTCTTGAGGACCTTGGTCCTTGAATCCTAAAACCTTGGTTTTCCTTTAAGGACCTTAGTACTATGGTTTTTGGTTCTTGGTCCTTTGTTCCTAATTCTTGTCCTTAGAACTAGGATCTTGATCCTTGTTCTATTCCTTAATCTTTCTCTTGTTCTTGGTACTTTCTTGGTTCTTGTTTTGTTCTTAATTCGTTCTCCAAGACACTCCCCCTAGGATTTATGGTACTAGACAAGCATCTGACAATCCTGTGTCCAAGGCTTCATGTGTTCCAAGCTACACAGCCTTAACCTACGTCCAAGGCTTCATGCATTCCAAGCGACGTAGTCTTACTGCATCTTAGGGCTTGCCCCTCGATATGGTCTGCTTAACCTATGCCCAAGGCTTCATGCGTTCCAAGCGATGTAGTCTTAATACTGCATAAAGGACTTGCCCTATAATACAGTCTGCTTAACCTACGCTCAAGGCTTCATGCATTCCAAGCAGCGTAGTCTAAGTCATGAGCATGCTGTACCGTGGGAGGTCTTAGGAGGTTCTTGATTCGTGCGAAGGTAACGTACTCTCTTCCTGTTCCTCTGTGACTTTAGACTACTCCCCTTAATAGACCGTAAAAGTCACTTGCTCGGTGCATACTTAAACATGGCATCCTGCAAGTCTACAGGGCATCCCTTCTAGGTGAGGAAAACTTGAGGCATGACATCCTGCAAAGGAAACATGGTGCAGGGCATCCCACCTAGAAGAGGAATTTTTGGGCACCGCTTGGTGGGACATCATGAGTCACTTTGGACATGACTAAAGTATTACCTAGCATTCTTGAGTTTCTATTTCTGAGTTTGGGGACCTTGGTCCCCGTCCTTGAGTGATACGTAGCATTCTTCTTACTTGGGTAGTCGTAAAGCTTGTGTGTTGTTGTTCTTGGTTCTTGATCTTGTAAGTTTCTAAGGTCCTTGATTTCTTGAGGTATAAGTTGTAACTTGTATTTGTAACCATATAAACCCATCTTAGGGTAAGTTTTTCTAGAAGGTCATAGATTCTTAGGGAGTTCTTTAGAGGGTTCTAGAAGAGTTTAGAGTCTTGTGGCGTTTCCTTTAGGTGGTTCTTGGGTCCTACTTGGTTTAGGTAACAAACTGGCTCCAATAAACTTGAAACCTCAAACTTATCTTCATGTCTTTCATAATCAACCTTATAAGAAGTAGCAAATCATTTGAAGCACGTATAGACCTTGAAATCTCTTAAGTAGTCCTAGGGGCATTTTGGTCATTTTACACCTAATTCTTGGTTTTGCTACTTAACGTGTGCCAATGGCTTTTCAAACTTAACTAAATCATCAAACATCATAAAATAAGATCTACTTCAAGGTTTCATAGCATTTGGAGGTCATGTAGGTCATGAACCGTAGGTAGATGTCCTTAAGGGTATTATGGTCATTTTGCACCATTTCTTGGTTTGCCTACTTATCCTTTTCCAATGACTACCAAACTTCATTTGTAACCTAAACATGCTATGGTATCCTCAGCATTAAAATTTCATAGGCAGCGGAGTTCATCTAGTGGGTTATTTTAACGTTACTTAAATCCCGAGCAATTTATTCGGTTCAAGGTCTTATCTTACGGTTCCTAGGGTTTTTCTTTCATTTATCCTAATTTCATACTTGTTTTAGGGTTCATATGGAAATCCAAGCGATTCCTACAAGTATTTCTTAACAAAAAGTCCAAGGTGGCTACTTACCTCGTTGTCGACGTTTGGGACCTCTTTTCTTGAGCTTCCGGTACCCGAATTACTTCAACTTTCCTTTCACAGACTCCTTATTGTGTCTACTTTCTGGAACCATAGAGTTTTTCATGAGAACCGGTCTGGAAGGGGGTTAAAATTGAGAATAACTGAGGGAAGGTCAAGTTTTTAGGTTGACATGGCCGGTTCAACTGAACCGGCCACGTCATCGTCTTCTTCCTCCAGACGGGAAGAAGACGCGCGCGACCGTTCGCGCCGCCATTTGTAACTCGCTCTCCCCAGCTCCTATCACGCCGTTTCTCCCCTCGATTCCTTCATGAAACTTAAAGAGGGTGTTATAAGGAAGAGCTAGGGATAGATTTCGTACCTTTTCTTGGATCGTAGCCTAAGATATTTGCTTCCAAAGTTCGTCCAAAATATGATTTCTTGCCGGAGTAAAAATAGAGGATTTCTTATTGGGTAGTCGATTCTAGGGGTTTTCGAGGCTCTATTTCTTCACGAAACCTCTTCCTTATCCTTTTCTCATGCTATAGGAATTGGTTTGGAGGAACGACTTTGAGTGTGGGATTTTAATTTTGAGAAACTACTCTCGATCTACAAGTTACCCGACACCTTCGATTTTCAATCTCTTGGGTATCTTGTTCTACGATGTTTCAGCTCTCCATTCCTTCATAGAACTTGTGGGTAATCTTATTTAGAAGCTATAGGAACAAGTTTGAAAGGAAATGGTGGAGAATTGCTCTCGAATTTAGAAGAAACCCGAGAGTAGGAGACCTAAAATCTAAACACTTATTGCCAACGACTGGGAGCTCGACCTTGCTCGATTCTTGTTCCAAACAATTGTCCCAACTTTAGAATTTATAGGGGAAACTTAAACCGACATTGAGAGCTCCAGAATTGTCGGTTGGATTTTCTGGAAAATCTGTCGGAAATATCTAATCCGATCAGAGACTCACCGACTCTGGTTTTGAATACTAGCCTTTGGATGTGATGATTTGTCCATCTTCTAGATCATATCCAATTTTGGGGAAGATCCAACGGCTGATATTTGAGTTTCGAGAGATTTTGCTCAGATTGTCACTATAGATGCTCTGATTCTTATCAGAGGGGCATTTTCGTAATTATCAATTCTTCTAGGGGTATTATAGTAATTTTCCACTTTCGGAATATTTTAATATTATTTTCCTGAAAAATCCATAATTTTTCTAAAAATCCTTCATCTCAGGTTGATCATTCTTCCATCTTGAAATTCCTTCTAGATAAGGAACTAAAAATTCGGGAAGATCCTTGATATTTGGGAAAATGACATTTTTGTCCTTTTCGCTTAGGCTTTCATTCTCAATCCTTCTCCAAAGGTCTTGAATCCTTATGATTACTTCTTATAGTTTAGAAATGACTTACTAAGACCCCTTTCTTGCTTAATCCTCATAATTTCCTTCCTTGGATCCTTTGGGTCTTGCATAGGTGGCTTTCCTTCGTTTTTGGAGTGTTACATTAAGAATTAAATATTTTTATAAGTAAAGAAACCCCAAGTAAGGTCTGATCAAAACATTGCATAGAGAGGTGAAGGAGACAATTGAGAAACAAAATTTCAAAGTTGCTTAAAGAATTAACGAAGGACGGAAGGAAATCATTTTTCAACCCGATAACTGGGTTTGAATACATTTTCACAAGGAACGATTTTCATCTCAGAGGAAGACAAAGTTACATCCAAGAGGGGATAACCCTTATCGAGTCCTTGAAATAATTAATAACAATGCATATAAAATGATCTTCTTGAAGAATTTTCTGCACATTCTACTTTCAATTTTCAATGTGCTGACTTGAGTCCTTTTGATTTAGGTGATGATTTTTCTAATTCGAAGACGAATCCTTTTGAAGAGAGGGAAGATGATAAGGATCACGGTGATCCCAATGTTCCAACTGGACCTGCCAAGAAGATTCAACAAGCATTTATTCTTCGTGTATAAAATTGGATAGGCTTTGTTCAACTCTCATTTCATGTGTTTCAAGCTTATTCGATTGAGGAAGGACCATTTGGAGCTTCAGAAGTGAATATTTACACAGTTGAAGTAGAGGATGAAGTTGCAAGCATCATTGGATGAGTTGTTAGAAAACTTTATTTATTTTTAATTCATAAAGTATGTTATGGTCAAATTGGAGATTGAAGGGGACTGAGATTAAATCCAGGCCACTAACTTGTTTTGGGTGGAGACTATAAATATCGTCAAATTATCAGGTAAAAATCAGATTTTAAAGGAATGAAATTGATCTCTCAAGTTTAGAAGTTCCCTTCAAAAGAAACTACATAAACTTAGAAGTTAATCCCATTTTACAATATAAATATTGTTAAAAGGGTAGTAAAAATGTAGTTTTGACCTATCAAGGTAGGTTTTGAAAACTAAAATTTAAAAATTTAAAAATTTAAAACTTAAAAAAAGTAAATAAAATAAATATAAAATAAAAGTCATTTTCAAAAAACTTAGTTTGTAGTGAAATTTTACTTGTACGGTTACAATATCTATCCTAAAAGAATGCAAATGTTTTAGAGCAATGCAGCTCAGCTGGATCATTCATAATCTTAAAGGTATTTATTATAGGATATGAACCTTATTTAGTCAATATTTTTTAATAATATTAATTGAAGACATCTAATTGATTTGAAGAACAAATTCTATTATGTGGTGGACAATGTAAAATTAACGTGACAATAATAGTAGGTTCTAAAGAACAATAAAACACGTGTACATTAATTTCGTAGCCGTAGAAGATAAGCTGATGATAATCTTTTTCAACTGTGTTCATTAACATACCCTTGATAATCTTTTTCAACTGTGTTCATTAACTTACCCTTGATAATCTTTTTCAACTGTGTTCATTAACTTATCCTACAGCTAATTGTATAAGACCGATTAAACATAACTTTCAACTGTGTTCATTAACTTAGTAGCCGTAGAAGATAAGCTAATGATAATCTTTTTCAACTGTATTCGTTAACTTACCCTACAGCTAATTGTATAAGACTCATTATACGTAACTTAACCTACAGCTAATTGTATAAGACCCATTAAACGAATCAATCTCTAGACGAAAATTTTTTGACTCAAAGTTCTAAATTTGAAACTTAAAACGTTTACAGAAAGTAAACTGATGGGTTCCAATGTTCCGAGTCTCCATTTTCCAATCCCGATATAATCATCTTGAAGATGATAATCTTTTTCAACTGTGTTCATTAACTTGTAGCCATAGAAGATAAGCTGATGATAATCTTTTTCAACCGTGTTCATTAACTTACCCTACAGCTAATTGTATAAGACCCATTAAACGTAACTTACCCTACAGCTAATTGTATAAGACCCATTAAACGAATCAATCTCTAGACGAAGAATTTTGGACTCAAAGTCCTAAATTCGAAACTTAAAACGTTTACAGAAAGTAAACTGATGGGTTCCAACGTTTCGAGCCTCCATTTGCTTATTTTTCTTTAAACATTCCTAGAAAAACTAACTATTTGGGCTCTAGAATGTTGGATATGGAGACTGACTATTTGCATTAAAATTGTGATGAAGATATATAAAAGCTGACTATATATATAGTAGGCGGTTATATCCGTTAAAGCTATATATATAATAAATTGAAATCATATATATACCCATTAGTCAGTGCTTTCAAAATGTACATTTCTCATTCTTCATACCCTCTCTTTGCATACCTTGAAGTCATTAATACAAAACTTTCGGTCAATATATCTCCTTACATTTTCTCTATCATGTTCTTTGTGTTCATTTAGATCGAGTGTGTTCGTTGTTGTGTGATCCTAATAATTGGTATCAAAGCGAGGCGAGATTCACCACGATCTGTGAAGATCGAAAGTTCAAAGACAAGAATTTAAAAGTTTGATGGATTCGAAATCAGTTTCTAAAGATGAAGATTGAAGATTATATGTACTAGAAAGATCTTTAGAAACCCCTTTTGGGGGTGAAGCCAGATACCATGACCGCGGAGGAGTGGAAACTTAAGGATCGTCACGGCTTAGGATTGATCTGGTTGACACTGTCTAGAAACACGATGTTCAACATCATCAAAGAGAAGTGGACATCGGGCCTATTGAAGGTGTTGTCAAATATGTACGAAAATCCGTCGGCTATGAACAAGGTGTAAACAAAAAAATCCGTCAGGCCTATTGGTTGTATTTGTTTTGTTTTATGTCCTACAACTCATAGTTTGTAAACAAAAACATATTATGTTTTCAATAAATTTATTATTGATGTTTATTCAGTAAACATTGTTATTGAAAAGTGAATGTAATACCCGAAGAAAGAGAAATAGAAATAGAAAAAAAAAAGAAAAAAAAAGGAAAAGTCGAGAGGGGAAAATAGGTAAATTTGCCCCTCCAACCACCTAAGGGGTCCAAACGAAACCCCATCCATAATCCTGCAAAAGAGAGATAGTGAGAGAAAGGGGTAGAGAGAACCTAGAGAGAGGAGAAAGGATGAACCGCCGGAAGACTCACCGAAAACTACCGTCGGAGTCTATTCCGGTGAATATCATGATGCAATGAGGTGAAGATCATGCAGAGAGACTTTCTTGGAAGGGAAAAGAGAATGTGGGTGGCCAGAGTCCCATTTTTCATCAAGAAGTCGAAAAACCCGCAAGGTAAGGATCTTGAACGTTTCCTCAAATCTACGGTTTTCCTTCGTGAATCAAGATCTGAAATCTTGATATATTCATCTAGGAACAACTCTACACATGATCTGTGAAGAAGTTTGGCCAGACCTCAACCCGAAGGCGGAGATCA
Organism: Cucurbita pepo subsp. pepo; assembly: GCF_057944985.1. Lineage (NCBI taxonomy): Eukaryota > Viridiplantae > Streptophyta > Magnoliopsida > Cucurbitales > Cucurbitaceae > Cucurbita > Cucurbita pepo. Next base: position 8,372,912 of record NC_141800.1, on the reverse strand, counting down.
GAGTGTCGTTCGAGAAAGGTGAGCGAAATTCTGACCTTCTTAACTCGTCTGATAGTTAATCGAAAATTACGAAAAAAATACGAGGACGTAGCCAGTAACACGATCTAAAACTTTGTCGAAGGAATCATGTCGATCCAATCTACGGATCGAAAGATATGAAAATCGGAAAAGAAGGTTGTGTTTCGGTTTTCAGAGGGCAGAGAAGAAAGAAGAAGAAAAAAAAAAAGAAAAAAAAAAGAAAGGAGTTGGCCGGCGAGCGGCGGACGGCGGCGACAGGCGTTGGACCGGACCAGCCGACCCGCGGCTACGTGGAGGCGGGCGCGCGTGCAGCCTGCGACTGGTGCCTTCCCGCGCGCGTGGCCACGCACTCCCAGCGTGCTGCTGGCGCGTGAGCGCGTGTGGAACGGCCAATTTGGCCCGGATGTTTTCTGTTTTCCTGATTTTTGTCTCGGTTCCAGTTCTAATACTGTTTTTACGTGAACAGGGACTTAATTTAGAGAAATCAGTATTTTTGGACACCTCACGGGCAAAGAAATGCTAGCGAAAGGACACGCGTCAACCAGGTAAGTCACCACCCGGTATTTAGGAAGAAATACTTGTAGGGTTCGCTTGGATTGTATGTATGCATGTTAGTAATTTTGCCTTAAATTAGCTCTCCATGAATGAGATTAATCAGATGGATTGTTATGATGTGTTGGGTGAATTATGTGAGTGTTGCTTGTATGCCTTAAGCTTCCGTTGTACGTATGCATGCGCTTAATTTAGGTTGAAATTGTGTATTCCGTGTTCCGGGTGCTCGATGGATGAATTCGCCCCATTGAGCGCGAACTTCGTGTTTTGGGTGCTGGATGGAGGCCATCGCCCCGTTGAGCCGGCGTGCCTAGTTTGCATGAATATTAGGATGTTAGAAGACGGTTGCATGCACACCCTGTTATTTTCTAGTACCCATTTCTATGATAAGCTTAGAGAATTACTGTTAGGAGCGATATGTCGCTCCAGCCAGACTTAATTTTCCCCTAGGAACTTAGCGGTTCACCATGGCAAGAAAGTACCTAGGAGTGTTCATAGATTGCTAGCGTGAGAACGGTATCTATAGCTTCGTGGGAGGACGAAGGGTCTCTGATCAGTCCTTACTGCTCTTAGCCATTTCGCATGGGAAATGTGTCCCATGTCGTACAACCCATTAGCTGCATGGGAACGGGTTGGGTCGCGCCCCCCATAGGAGGATTATATGGGCGTAGGGGTATTCAGCACCCCCTAGGCTAGATACCATGTAGTCCTAGATAGCCATGTAGAGGTAGAACCCAAGGGGCAAGCCCCAAGAGACTAAGGTTAGAACCCGATGTCCTAGAACCGAATTAGGAAACCATGGGAGTTCTGTTAAATTAAGATGCGAAGAGAGCCTACAAGTAGGTGGGTTACTGAGTATAATTTTTATACTCATCCATTCTCCTTTATTTTTCTCAGGTGTTCACTGGCTGCTGGTCGAGGTAGAGGAGCGTTTGAGAGCTGTACAATCACAGAGGGGGTCGTTCCGGAGCGTCCGTCCCTTTTCGGTCTTTTAGAGTCTTTTGTATTTCATTTTATATTTGCAATTTCTTTTGTAATAATTAACAAACAAAATTTCTCTCTTTTGTTTTAATTCAAAGTATTTTTATCTTTTTACTTTGGTTTTCTTTTCTTTTATTTTCCTTTTGTTTGTTTTCGATTTCGTCTTTTTTGTCACGATTCGATTTTTCGAAGGCTCGAAAATCGGGTCGTGACAGTGAATGTTATGATCATTAATCTAAATCCAATAAACTAAGAACACTCTGATTACTTGAACTATAGGTAGAGACATTAGAGTGAATCAAGTTCAAGTATATAGTCAAAATGATCTATAGTATAGGGATAAGGTTGAGTACCTTATTCTGGGGACACTATGGATGCGACCCACATTTGTATATGATATAAACAATGTGATCACTAAATTGTACATGTGGAGACATGTGAGTGGGGGCGTCCTATACAATGAGAATTGCATAAGATCGGACCACGAAGAAAACCACTCTCACTTTATAATGTCGTTTATTGTTGAGACTGATTTTTTCATTCGATGATCTAGGTAACTCGATCTTAATCCTAAGCTAACTATGAACTCCTGTTTATTCGGAATTATCCTTAGATTTGCATGGGTGAGAGTGGCCCGAGTTCACCTACTCAATAAGCCTCCCATTCCAGGGTAAGACTGGATGAATAGCTGGGGACATAGAGTGTAAGATGGAATTCACTCCTACCTGCTTTTAGGGATAGTAGAGAGGTTGTTCCCTAAAGTACTTACTCCAAGTCTTGAAAAAGGGGCCCCACCCTCTCATTGGCCCGAGAGAGATTTGGTTTTGTGGTTGGACCACAAACAAATTGTTCATTAAATGATCAGTGGGACTCAAGGAACAAGAAGTAGCTTTAGGAGTAAAACGGTAAATTGATCCAGCTCTAGTTACGAACAACCTGTGAAGGATCGACATACTAATCATGGTTATCTCAAATGGATAGAAATGTATCTAAAGTGAGGGGAGTGCAACTACTAGGCTATAGTGGAGTGTCCTAGTAGTTAACGAATTTTGTTAACAAGGTTAATGAGTTTAGCTGGTTAATCTCGAATCGTTGGAGCCCATGATCTGTAGGATCATTAGGTCCCCCAGCTAGCTCATATCGGACTAAACCTTAGAATAGTGTGATGAGTGAGTTTGAAGTGTTCAAATTCAAATTAGGGAATATACCCAAATATATACTATATATTTAACGGCATTTTGTTTTAATTATGAATTAAACGAAAAAAAAAAAAAAAGAGAGAATTGGAGATATTTAAATAAGATTTAAATATTTTAATTAGGAATAGAGATTCATAATCAATATGTGCCGGAATTCATTGGGATTGATATTTTATTTAATGTTAAATTTTAATTAGATTATTTAATTAATCATTTAATATTATTTTAATTTGAAATTAATTATTTAAATTAATTCTTGAATTAAAATAAAAAAAGTCAAAATGTTGACTTGACGGAATGGAAAATCCATGTTTGAGTTAGTGGAATATTGTGGGTCAATATATGGTTTAACCAAACTTGCATGTTTGCTACATAATCCCACAAATTCGAGTGGAATTTTGAGTGTCAAAATTTGGTTTAACAAATATGCATGTTTGCCAAATAAACCCCACAAATTTGAGTGTAATTTTGAGTGTAAAAAATTGGTTAACTCAAAATTGCATGCTTTCCACATAATCCTACAAATTTGAGTGGAATTTGAGTGGAATTTTGAGTGTAAAAATTTTGTAATCTCAAATTTGCATGAACATGCAAATATGACTCTATAAATAGAGTGATTAAGGTACATGGAAAGTTTGCTCGAAAAACTTTGAGAAAATCTCTCAAAACTCTCTCTTTACATATACTAAGTTCCTATCACGTTTAGTCACTCACTGGATTCCACAATCCCGTTCTAAGGCTGAAGAATAGTAGGGAAGACACTAGTGGTGGTTCGGAACCAGTTTCTGAGGGAAAAAAAATTTGAACTACAAAAGGTTAGTATTCAAACTCATTGAGTTTTAATTCTTTTGAACATGCTAGCTAATTTACTATAATTGATGTACTTAGAGTGCCTAAGATCCAAATTGCTTCCGCACGTGTTATAGTAACACCATCAGTATTAACAAAGTTTTATGAACATCAAATAAAGTAAATGAAATAACGATATTATGGTGTGAGAGGTTTGGACTTCATAATTGAATATGAAGTCCACAACAGGATATTTGGTCTAGTGGTATGATTCTTGCTTTTGGTGTGAGAGGTTTTGAGATCAAACTCTTGAATTTTCCCTTTAATATAAAAGGCCTAAATAATGTATCAATCCAATGCACTTAATTTGTTTCACTTCGTGTGTTTTTAGGTAAAATAATGTCGTGTATTGATTGAAAAGTTAAAAAGGTTGATGATTTTCTTTTCGTTAAATCCTTGAACTTCCTCTTATACAAAAAGACGTACCTCATCTTGTTGAACTTCCTTTAATTCCCTCAACTCCAAACAAATATAGATTTCAAACTTGAGAGAAAAAATCATATCGAGTGAGAGCTAAAAATGATAGATGTTCAAGGAGGGAAATATAATAACTAGCATGCGGAAGCAATTATTGTAATCCCACATCAGAGCAAGTTTTAGGCACTTTATTTACATTAATTTGATCAGGGTGGGTACAATTTCATGAATGAAATTTGTGGTTGCTAAAGTGGATGGTTTTGGTTTTGACATTTTTTTTATGCTTCCATTTGATACAATTATTGTAATAAGCCTAATGTGTATGGGCTTTAATGAATGAAGAAAGGTCTGTAATTTTTATGGAGTCATTAGAGTTCATTTTAGGTTGTAATTGATCGAAAATGGAAGAGATAGCAAGTTGAACCGAAGAAGATGGAAGAGAGGGATTCAGTTATTGATGGTGTTAATATAACACATGCAGAAGCAATTTGGATCTTAGGCACTTTTAGAACATCAATTATAGTAAACAACTAGCATGTTCATAAGTATTAAAACTTAATGAGTTTAGATACTTACCTTTTGTAGTTCAAACTTCTTTTCCTCACGAACCGGTTTTGAACCACCACTAGTGTCTTCTCCACTATCCTCCGGCCTTAGAACGAGATTGTGGAATCCGGTGAGTGACTAAACTTGGGAGGAATTTTGTATATGTGAAGAGAGTGTTTGTGAGAGGTTTTTCTAAAGGTTTTTCACCAAGAAGAAGACCTTCCATGTACCATGATCACTCTATTTAAAGAGTCATGTTTACATGTTCATGCAAATTTGAGATCACCAAATTTTGACACTTAAAATTCCACTCAAATGTTTTGGATTATGTGGCAAGCATGCATGTTTGAGTTAACCAAATTTTGACACTCAAAATTCCACTAACCTTGTGGGGTTTATTTGGCAAGCATGCAAGTTTGGTTGAACCAAATTTTGACACCTCAAAATTCCACTAACATCGTCAACAAAGTTTGGTGGAACCAAATTAAATGAAGTCAACATTTTGACTTTCTTCATTTTAATTCAACAATTAATTTGAATAATGAATTTCAAATTAAAGTAACATATTAAATGATTAATTAAACTATTTAATTAATATTTAATATTAATTCAAATGCCAATCCCAATCAATTCCGACACATAGTTGATTAAGATATTTAAATCTTATTTAAATATCTCAGATACTCTCTTTTTGTTTAATTCGTAAATAAAACAAAAATGCGGTTAAATATATCGTATATATGTAGCGCATATTCCCTAATTTGAATTCGAACACTTCGAACTCACTCGTCACACTGTTCTATGGTTTAGTCCGATATGAACTAGCAGAGGGTCCTAATGGACCTATAGATCATGGGCTCCAACAATCCAAGATTAACCAGTTAAACTCATTAACCTTGTTAACCAACATTCGTTAACTACGAGGACACTCCACTATAGCCTAGTAGTTGCACTCCCCTCACTATAAATATATTTCTGTCCATTTGATATAACCATGATTAGTAAGTCGATCTTTCACAGGTTGTTCGTAACTAGAGCTGGGTCAATTTACCGTTTTACCCCTAAAGTTACTTCTTGTTCCTTATCTCTCACTGATCCTCTAATGAACAATTGGTTTGTGGTCCAACCAGTAAACCGAATCCCTCTCAGGCCAATGAGAGGGTGGGGCCCCTTGTTCAAGATCTGGAGTCAGTGCTTAAGGGAACTACCTCTCTTCTATCCCTAAAAGTGGGTAGGAGTGAATTCCATCTTGCACCCCACGTCCCCAGCCATTCACCCAATCTTACCCCTGAAATTGGAGGCCTATTGAGTCGGCGAACTAGAGCCACTCTCACCCATGCAAATCTAAGGATAATTCCGAATAAATAGGAGTTCATGGTTAGCTCAGGATTAAAACCTAGTTACTTAGGTTATCGAATGAAAAGAAAATTAGTCTCAACAGTAAACGACATTATAAAGTGAGAGTGGTTTTCTTCATGGTCCGATCTTATGCAATACTCATTGCATAGGACGCCCCCACTCACATGTCTCCCCATGTACAATTTAGTGATCACATTGTTTATATCATATACAAAAGTGGGCCGCATCCATAGTGTCCCCAGAATAAGGTACTCAGCCTTATCCGTATACTATAGATCATTTTGACTATATACTTGAACTTGATCCACTCTTATGTCTCTACATATAGATCAAGTAATCATACTATAGCCAGAGTGTTCTTAGTTTATTGGATTTAGATTAATGATCGTAAAGTTCACTTTATTCAATAACAATCTTTACTCAATAAACAACAATAATAACTTTATTGAAAATAGAATATGTTTTTGTTTACAAACTATGAGTTTTAGGACATAAAACCCAACAGGTATCTTTCCTACTTTCTTCAAAAATCACTTCTTGGTTCGTTGACTCTTCACTTGATATCTCTATCAACAACTCTTTGACTCTTCAGGTCTTCTGTTGGTATCTTTCCTACTTTCTTCAAAAATCACTTCTTGGTTCGTTGACTCTTCATGTCTTCTGTTGGTATCTTTCCTACTTTCTTCAAAAATCACTTCTTGGTTCGTTGACTCTTCATGTCTTCTGTTGGTATTTTTCCTACTTTCTTCAAAAATCACTTCTTGGTTCGTTGACTCTTCATGTCTTATCTGTTTGTATCTTTCCTACTTTCTTCAACCAACTCTTCATAAACTCAGCATTGTAGGATGTGGATGACTTTAGGTCTCTCGATGCGCTTCCAGTTAATCTCATAATGAGGAGTCTCTTCCAATCTACTAGGAGCTGTTGAAAATCACTTCTAGGTTCGTTGACTCTTCATGTCTTCTCTGTTGGTGTCTTTCCTACTTTCTTTGCATGAAATTTTTTCTTCTTTACATGATGTCATACCACCTACTTCTGCTTGATGTCTTCTTGGTCAGAATAATACCGATTCAAGTTACTAACGTGGACAACAAGGTTAGTCTGCATCCATAAGAGCAATTGGATCCTATATGATGTCTTCATAATCTTGTGGATAACTTCGACTAGTCCATAGTATTTTCGCACCAATCTTTGGTTCTTGTTGCTTTGAACTCGAAGTTGATCTAACGTTAACTTATATGAACTCTTTATTTTTCTTGAAATTATTGTTGTCGACGCTTCTGACTGGCCATTCTCTTCATCCGTCTAGTATTTCTATGTGAATATATGTTGCTTCAGTGGCTTGTTTTTGTCTTCCTTCTCCAATAGAGGCGTTGGCTTGGTGTCTTTGCCAAGCATTTGAGTGATCACTGACAAGAGCCTTTGGGGGTCTAATAAACTCGACTGTTAACAAGTCATTTAGCTAGCTCAGGCTCAGCTGCATGACATTTGTTTGTGGCAGGCGATCTCGATTGCAACATAAAACTAATCTTGTGATTTATCTCTCCTAGTGTGGATAAATCCATTATCTGACCTTCTTGTTTTGCGTCGTGGTGTTCATGTAGTTGCAACAAGGTTTCTATTGAGGTTGGCTCACTCGAACTCCCCTTTTCAATTACAACAATAGCAGCAAGCGTAGATTCATCATGGCTAAGATTCTTTCTCAACTGTAGTATCGACATCATTTTCACCCCTCTTGGTTGATGGATGTTTTTCTGAATGATCTCGGATTAGACTCCGTTACTACTAGGCATTTTGCTAGGGACATAAATGGCTTTCTTTTCCAGTAGGACGTTCATCCTTAACACGACATCGAAGTCATCCATTTCAACTATCACACAATGATTTGCCTAGTCCAAGGCTCCAGCTTGATTAGAGTTCTCATTGTGACTCTTAAGACAGGTAAAGCTTCTAATTTGACGGCGTTCATCTTTCCTGTATCTCGATGCCAAAGGATGCTAAAATATTTTGCATTGGTCTCGATCATGAGTTGTGGGTGGTTCTAGAGTCGACAATGGTGTTCCTTGCTACTTTGTGCTTTATCCAGACCTCGACATACATAATATATATATATATATATATATATATTCCTTTAACTATAACACATATGGTCTATGAAAGAATTGTAACTCTTATGCTCATTAATATTATAATGGTTACTACCTAAATTATAACCTAAAGTTAGAGAATTGATGACCAATTAGCAACCCTGAATTTTTAATCTTGGTAGAGTGATTGAAATTATAATGGAAGTAGTTTAAACTCCTAGTACCTTAAATGAAGTTTGATGAAATTCGAGATGTCAGCGAAACTATTCCCAAATGGGAAATTGGAGATTTATCAGGCAATGCTCTCAGTGTTGATCGAAGGGAAAGAGTAAATCAAAGAGCCCAAACAAACATGTGCGATCAAAATCAAGGAACCGAAAAAAATCTCCAAACAAACCAAATGTAAAGTGTTGAAATTGTGGAGAAAAATGACACTTTCAGAAAGATGGTACAAAATTGTAGAAAAACAAGATCACAAATGTGAAGATGACAACGATTCTATCTATTCAGCAAAAGATACTAAGGATGCTCTAATTCTTAGCGTGAACAACCCAATTGAATTCTGGATTTTAGATTCAGTTGCTCCGTTTCATTTGTCTTCAAGTAAGAAGTTCTTTCAAAATTTTAAATAAGGAAATTTTTGGAAGGTGTATCTTGCCGACAACAAACGTTGGAGATTGAAGGGAAGAGAGATGTCTGCATACACACTCTACACAGAAAATGAGTGCACATTATAGGATATCAAATATATTCCTGATCTCAAGAAGAATCTGATCTCTATTGGTCAGTTTGATAGTACAGGTTATGCAGCCGAGTTTTGAAAGAGTTAAGGGAAGATTGTGAAGGGTGTAATGGTGGTAGCATGACACAAAATCTTGAACCCTATACACCACTATAGGGTGAAACCTATACACAACTCGTAGTAACAGCAACCATGTTTAGACACCCTATAGTCTCAATGAACTTGCACATATGAGATTCAAAGAAATGAAGATGATGGCTGCGAATGTAGTTTCAGAAGGCCTAAAATTTATTGATATGGGTGTTTGTGAGAACTGCGTTATGGAAAAATATAAACAAGTTAGCTTCACAAAATCTGCCAGAGAACCATAGAAAGTGCGATTGGAAATGGTCCATACAGACGTTTGGAGACCATCTCTACTTTCACCATTTCTAGTACCAAAATTCCATTGGTTAGATGTCTTGCACTCTACAGCGACAACTCTCTGTTTTCCTAAGGCTAGTGAGATATCTCACGACCACTCCTTTCCTCCTCACCCTATCTAGACACTATAACTTTAATCCATTATTGTCTTATATGGTTAACATTCACTTTTTAATGTCCGAAGACATTTTGTAACTACCACGAAACTCAAAACATACAATAAATTGATACAAGTTTTACAACATATCATATACTTCAAAGCAGGGTTAGACTGCTTACTCGATCGAGGTGAGACGTGTCATTGAGCTGAGTCATAGAGATATACGACTCTTTATCCTAAGAAAAAATCTGTATAATCTAAAATCCGACTGCTCTGATATCAAACAACTCTTTATTGAACTCTAGTTATATTCTTCTTTTTTGCCCTTTTTTTTTCTTTCTTTATTTTTCCTCTTTATTGAACTCTAATTAGCTATCTTACTGTCCCGTTCTTAGGAAAGATGGGTCAAAATGAAAATTTTACCTAGCATTAATTTTGACGGATTTTCCTATTTTTTTTTTTACTATTTTCTTTTATACTTTTAATGAGTTTTTTTAATTTTTGTAACTAGTTTGTTCTTCCATATCATATTTAAATTTGGTCTCTAAATCTCTCAATAAATTCCTAAAAATTTGAACTTAAAAAGAAAATTGAGAAATTAATCCTCATTTGAACTCGTGTTACAGCATAACATAACATAATACATGTCAAACACTCACAAAGTATGACACGTGGAGGGGCTACGGAGCACGCTTTGTTAATACCTCATACAATTCATCCAACCAAGCCAATAGTAACATAACTTACCTGGTTGGTCCAAAGAGAAGTCACTAAATTTTTTGTATTGATGTTCGTTAGATCATACTCATCGATGTCTAGTTCCAAAGCTAAATTCATACCGACTTCCTTCACTCTCTTTCTTTTTCTCCTACTTTATTCAAATCCACATTGGTTAGGGATAAAGAAAGGATGAGTTGGAGATTGAGAAATGGGAAGAGAAATAAAGAATGTGATGGAGGAAGAGGAAGAAATGGGAGGAAGTGGAGAACATGGATAAAATGAGCACGCACGCAACTCTTAAGCCAGTTTGAACTCCTAGTACCTTAAATAAAGTTGGTCTCCTCTAATAAAATAGGAATTTCCTTAGGATCATTAAATTCTTATAGACTCCAAGCTCAATATCATAAATACAGTTATACTTTATCTTGAACACACCAAACATGAAACTAAAGTGGGTTCAAAGACAATTTCTTTCTCCATCTTATCGGTAATAACAGTTCAACTAAATCCATATTATGCAAAGAAACAAGTTTATGACTCATAACACCAACTACCTAAATTATGACCTAAAAATTTGAAAACATAAGTTGTAGTTGATAGTTACACAAAAATTTCCCTAAATCAATGAACTCGTATCCAATTAGTCAATCCTAAAGATTGTAACTAGCATAGAGTAATTGAAGCTCCACATGAAGCAATTTAAAGTTCCCGTTACTTAACTAAAGTTTATCTCATCTTTAATGAAGCATGATTTGCACTTAGGTTGATGAAATACTTATAGACTCCAACTCTGAGTACTATTAATGCAATTATGTTTCATATGAGTTTGTCATAACAACTTTATTTTGTTGTCATACGAGGAAAAATAGAAGAATTAAATCAAACAAACGGATGAACTGAACCTAATCAATCCAAGCCAAATTGATTAATTTGTTTCCTTTGTTGGGTTGTTTGTTTATTTGATAACCCTTACAAGTAAAATATTAGACCATCAACTTTTCATTTTATAGCGATCCAACCACTCAGAGAAATATATATTTGAGTAGAAGCTAAAAATATTGGGTATTTAAGAAAAGACATTTGGTTTAGTGGTACGACCCTCACTTAGGGTACAACCTCAAATGCCCCTACGTCTAAATCTTTTCTTATCGAAGGACTTCATATTTATATAAACTTGTTGTTCCTATTATTTACTTTTCAAACATACCTCTTAACTTCTCTACACCAATTGTTGGGCAACAAAATCGACATAAAGGAATTAGAAAAGAGATATCAAAACTTAAGCATGTTTGCAATACCTTGGTCATTCAGGAGCAACCTAAAGTCTTTCTTTACATCCCAAGGCTTTATACTTACCATCTTAGGAAATAATGAAAAAGAAAAAAAAAAACAAAAAAAAACAAAAATTAAGGTCATTAAAACTATAATGATAATTAAATCATTTCATGGTTCCCACTTTCACCAAGTATGCCTATCCAAATGTTAAGTAGATATAGTAGAAAGCTCTTTGATCTTATTATGTTCTTGTTTTGTTCTCCACGACACATTCTACCTCCAGGGCTTCAGTTCAAGCGCATCGAGGACTTCATGTGTTTCCTGCAATACAACAAAATACGACCTTAATACCTAGGCCCAAGGATTCATACAAACGTTTTAAGTGGCTTAACAAGGGCATTTGGTCTAGTGCTATGATTCTCGCTTTGGGTGCGAGAGGTCTCAAGTCCGATTCTCGGAATGCCCCTTCAAGAGAGATTGTAGAATAAAACGAAGTAAATAAATCCCATGAAACTGTGAATGTGAATTGATAAGCCATAATAATTGGATTAATATAATATCAATGCATTCTATGTCGAAATGATTCATAAATTATACCTAATTTTTCCCATTTTGAAATTCCTATTTTGGACCTATTATTAATGACGAGACGTTTAGGGCTTTGTGACATGAGAATCGTGGGGATGTAGCTCATATGGTATTGCGCTCGCTTTGCATGCGAGAGGTACGGGGATTGATACCCCGCATATCTCCAAAATAAAACTATCAATTATTAAATATGTTATTTCTTTTCAATTTTTCCTTAGTCATGACATGTTGAGTAGCGATATTTCTTCATTTTTCACTATTATTGATGACGGAAAATTTAGGGTTTTGTGGTGCAAGCAGATGGTATTGCGCTCGCTTTGCATGCGAGAGGTACGGGGATTGATACCCCGCATATCTCCAAAATAAAACTATCAATTATTAAATATGTTATTTGTTTTCAATTTTTCCTCAGTCATGACATGTTGAGTAGCGATATTTCTTCATTTTTCACTATTATTGATGACGGAAAATTTAGGGTTTTGTGGTGCAAATACTGTGGGGATGTAGCTTAGATGGTAGAGCACTCACTTAGCATGCGAGAGGTATGGGGATTGAGATACCCTGTTATTAATATTTTATTTCTGTTCAATCTTTCCTTATTTATGACATAATGAGTGGAGATATTTTTTTTTTCATTTTCACAATTATTGATGACGGGACATTTAGGATTTTCTAATGTAAGAATTGTTGGGATGTAGCTCAGATGGTAGAACTTCCCATGTGGGAAGTACGGGATCGATACCTTGCTTCTCCAAATGAATCGATTACTAGATATAATATTTCTTTTCAAATTTTTCATATTTACTACATAATGAATAGAGATAGTTTTTCATTTTCACTATTATTAATGACAAAATGTTTAGGATTTTATAACATAAGAATTGTGGGGACGTAGCTCAGATGGTAAAGTGCTTGCTTTGTATGTGAGAGGTATGTGGATCGATACCTTTCATCTCTAAAATAAAACTATCTATTATAAAATATATTTTTTACTTTCAATTTTCCCTTATTCATGACATGTTGAGTAGCGATATTTCTTCATTTTTACTATTATTGATGACGAAAAATTTACGGTTTTGTGATTCAAGAATTGTGGGTATTTAGCCCGGATGGTGGAGCGCTCGTGTAGCATGCGAAAGGTACCGGGATCTATACCCTGCATCTCCGAAAGAAACTATTTGTTATTTAATACTTTAGTTCTATTCAAGTGGATGTAGATCAAATGGTAGAGCGCTCACTTCTCGTGTGGGTAGTTTGAGGGTCAATACTTTGCATCTCCAAATGAATGTATTATTAAATATATTATTTCTTTTCAAAATTTTCATATTTACGACATAATGAGCAGGGATAGTTTTTCATTTTCACTATTATTGATGACGAGGCATTTAGGGTTTTGTGATGTAAGAATCGTGGGGATGTAGCTCAGATGGTAGAGTGCTTGCTTTGCATGCGAGAGGTTTGTGGATCGATACCCCGCATCTCCAAAATAAAACTATTTATTATTAAATATGTTATTTCTTTTCAAATTTTCCTTAGTCATGACATGTTGAGTAGTGATATTTCTTCATTTTCACTATTATTGATGACGAAAATTTTAGGATTTTGTGGGGCAAGTAATTTGGGAATGTAGCTCAGATGGTAGAACCTCACTTAGCATGTGAGAGGTATGGGGATCGATACCCCACATCTCCAAAAGAAACTATTTTTTATTAATAATTTATTTCTATTTCTATTTTATATTTTTTCATTTTCACTTTTATTGATGACGAAAAATTTAATGTTTTGTGAATTAAGAATCATGGGGACTGGTACCCGCATCTCTAAAGGATAACTATCAATTATTAAATATATTAATTATTTTCAATTTATTTTTATTTCTACATAATGTGCAGAGATAGTTTTTCATTTTCACTATTATTGATGACGAGACATTTAGGATTTTGTGATATGAGAATTTTGGGGATGTAGCTCAGATGGTAGAGTGCTCGCTTAGCATGCGAGAGGCACGGGGATCAATACCTCTTATCTCCGAAAGAATCTATTCGTAGCGATATTTCTTATGATAGAAAATTTAGAGTTTTGTGATATAAGAGTTGTGGGGATGTAGCTTAGATGGTAGAGCATTCGCTTAGCATGCAAGAGGTACGGGGATTGATACTTTGCATTTGCATCTCTCAAAGAAACTATTTGTTATTAATGTTTTATTTTTATTCAATATTTCCTTATTTATGACATAATGTGTAGAGATATTTTTTTCGTTTTCACTATTTTTGATGAATTCAAAGTTTTGTGAGGTAAAAATTGTGGGGATGTAGCTCAAATGGGAGAGCGATCACTTTGCAGCGAGGATGTAGCTCAGATGGTTTTATTTCTATTCAATCTTTTCTTATTTAGACATATTGAGCAGAGATATTTTTCTATTTTCACTATGATGGGTGATGGTAGGTTTAGGATTTTATGAGGTAAGAATTGTGGGGATGTAGCTCAGATAGTAGAGCGTTCACTTCGCATGTGAGAAGTACTGTGCGATACCCTGCATCTCCAAAGGAATCCTACTACAAAATATTCTATTTCTATTTCAAATTTTTCTTATTTATGACATAATGAGCACGGATAGTTTTCATTTTCACTATTGTTGATGATGGGATGTTTAGGATTTTGTCCTATAAGAATTGTTGAGATGTAGCTAAGACGGTAGAGTTTACTCTTTGCATGCAATAGCCACGGGGATTGATACCCAGCATCTCCAAAAGTAACTATTTGTTATTAATATTTTATTTTTATTTAATCTTTCCTTATTTGTGATATAATGAACAGAGATATTTTTTTCATTTTCACCATTATTGATGATGGGAAGTTTAAAGGTTTTGTGATGTAAGAATTGTAGGGATGTAGCTTAAATGGTAGAGCACTTGCTTTTCATGCAAGAGGTACGGGGATGGCTATCATGCATCTCCAAAGGAAAACTATCAATTATTAATTTTATTTATGACATAATGATCAAAGGAAGTTTTTCATTTTCACTATTATTGATGACGGGACGTTTAGCGTTTTTTGATGTAAGAATTGAGGGGATATAGGTAAGATGGATGAGTGCACTCTTTGCATGCGAGAGGTTGAGTGCACTCTTTGCATGCGAGAGGTACGAGGATTTTGAGTTTTGTTATGTAAGACCTGTGGGGATGTAGCTAAAATGGTAATGTAGCTAAGATGGTAGAGTGCATCTCCTGAATATTTTATTTCTATTCAATTTTTCCTTATTTTTGATATAATGATCAGAAATATTTTTTCATTTTCACTATTATGTAAGACCTGCAAGAATTGTGGGAATGTAGATAAGATGGTAGAGTGCTCTGTTTGCATGCGATTGGTATGGGGATCGATACCCCGAACACCCCGCTCTATATTCCTAAATGCTCTATAATATGATGGTGTCTTAATGGGATAGATATTTTATATGGATTGTATACGACTTTAAATGTAGTTTGCTACACGCAAAAAAGATAGGGCTGGTTAAATTTTTAAGTCACTTTTGAAAAGTATGGTGTGGGATAAGTTGGATTATTGCCAATTATTTCTAAGAATATATTAAGTCTTGGGACTAATGTTTGCTATTTGTAGAGATGACATATAATAGAGGAATTCATAATACCAATTCATAGTACCACTCATTGTTCTCCTTCTAAAAATCTTTATGGATTTAATCTGCCTATTATTTCTAAGAATATTAAGTCTTGGGACGAATGTTTGCCATCTATAGAGATGACATATAATAGAGCAATACTTCATAGTACCGTTCTCCTTTAGAGCAATTCATAGTACCACTCATTGTTCTCCTTTTGAAGATGTTTATGGATTTAATCCACTTACACCTCTTGATTTGCTTCCTATTCATTCTATTATTTTTGTGAGTAAAGCAACCAAAAGTATGACAAGAGTGCCGGCCAAGTTCGTTGGCATGTAATGCCTTAGCGCCCTCTTCCCAGCTAGCATTGCAGTGATATTCGAATTCAATGAGATCTGTTGAGCCTCCCCGAGTGGAAGTGCGATGTGTCCTTCCTTCAACAGGGTTTGGCTTGCCCCTTGTATAGGTTTGAGCTATGAAGCTGACCTTCTTATTATAATAAGGTCATAGAGGGGCCAGAAGTAGCTCAGGGTACAGGGGCAGGGGTTTACTGTTCAAGCTGTTCAAGCTTGGCTTAGTTTATCCATGATTTATGTTTCGTCTTTCGTTTCCTTTTCGACCTCTCCATTTTTATTCATAATAGGAAGTTCCTACGACATGGTAGATCGGTTCTGGACCATTTACAGTTATTGCTTCTGTAAACATAGTAGCTAAATAATCCCAACGTGTTACATAAGGTAGATATTGTATAATTTTCTTTTACTTCACCTTCTTTGTATGTAACTAAGTTGAGCGGAAGGTCATTATGATCTAGTTTAGTTATTGAGACAATTGAAAAAGATTTTTACTTGTTGAGGGGATCCTTTATCCTTGCCTTTAATCATTGGGTTTAGACATTACTTCGGTGATCTTTAATTGTTTCAAAATGGCAGCTTTTTATGATTACATCGGGAATAATCCCGCAAAAGGTGGATTATTCAGAGCGGGTTCCATGGACAACGGGGATGGAATAGCGGAGGAGAAATTACCAAACGTCTAGCATTCCCTCACGCTCGGAACTTTTTTTGAAAGGAAAGGTTTTTTTCTTGAATCATCGTGGTTCTAGGATGAATCTAAGGTTTCTGTAACTACCCAAAATTTTCTACTAATTTAATGTCGCTACTGTATACGTAGCATAAACATTGAATGCAGAATACTTCATTTAAATTCCATAAAACATTACCTATATCTTAAAACACAGCGATGGACTTACGTGTTTCAAAAACATCTTTAAAACGACAAAACAAAAGACTAAATAAAATAAATAAGCATTTTAAGTTAAAAACGTCCTATTCTAGCCTAAGTCTAAGAAAATAAATACCACTATCCTACATGTGCCATGGTCTCAAGTTGTGATGTCGTCGTCAGCCGTACAGGAATGCCTTGCCTTAACCTGAAAAATGTAGTAGCACATGGCTTGAGTATTTGAAGAAATACTCGGTAAGTGACCCCACTATTGGGGTTAAATGCAACAATCACATGCAATGAGATGATGGGACCTATCTTTCATTCTATTTCCCTACGGTGTTGTCCTAACGGGTAATTTTTAACGTGTACTATATACTCTACGCACAACCCATACGTGCGAGTATGGGCTCACCAGCTAGTTCGCACACCGCTGGGCCACTTTCCTTATTTGGTGGGCATACTCTAGGAGCCCCTTAGGCCGGACACCCGCTAGAACTAGTAACCGTCACGACAGTGCTATGCAAAGCATAACGATCGTTGTCCTGCCATTGGATGTACGAGTCCGTACCCTCGTGATGGGATAGGGGTACCCCCCCAAATGCACGAGCACACATAATGCATGAGGTCCCAAAACTTTTCCATTTTCATTATCCTTTAATACACGTGTACATATCATATCATTTTTCATATCGTTTCAAATATCGTTCATCATTCATGCCATATGGTTTCTCATTCTTCAGTTCTCAAATCATACATAATTCTAACGGGGTTATATTTCATGCCATTTATCGTAATTTCATGTCATTCATATCATGCTGTATACACACAATTTAAGAGACCTAACATAACGTTCTATGCTTTTAACATATCATTTCATCATATACACATCATACCCTGACATATTGCATCACAATGTATCATATCATAAACAAGTCATAACGTAAACACTTCGTAATCATATCGTTCTCTAACTTATCATAGCCTTAACGTTCTTAGACCTATCACAGACATATCATTACGTGAACGTACCTTAGTCATCTCATCACAAGAACTTAACCTAACGCTATCGTTCTATCAATCTATCACAAACCTATCCCTTTCTACCCGGAATCTAACCGTATTCTTCCATCAATCTCTCTTATCCATATCACTCTGGTATGCAACCTAACCTTAACGTTTCATGAACGTAATTTACTCCTATCGTTACATTTTGTTTTATGCATCATTCTTGTATCCTATCTCAAACATATCCTTGAACACATTGTACCGTAATTATTATCATACAATTCACATATTATAACATATACATAACATATAGGAAGCATATCGATCCACAGACAATTCACACATATCAATATATATGACACGTGCAGAACCACAGGACACGTGTCAACATCAAATATAACCATGCCGGTAGTAAAGTCACTTACCTGGTTAGCTTAAGTCGTTGTCACGTATATATCCTTAATGAAAGTTTGATTCCGTCCTTTGAAATCCAAGTCAACCTATGTGAGCCCATGACATCAGTTTCAAGTTTGAATTCTATAAAATTATTTCTCTAATTTACATTGTTAAAATTTTGATATTTTGTGTTAACAAAATTTAATGGAGTTCCATGCTCTCTCATCTTTCCCGTTTTATTTTTAAATTCTGTTCAACCAAGTCTTCCCTCAATCTTCCCTCCTCCCCTTTGTAATTATTTTCATTGTCAATTGGGTAAACATTTTCAATTAGGTAATTATTACTCTTAACTCTATATTTATTTTTAGTAAATAGATATTATTGACCCATTTTAATACGCTACTATTAATAGATTTATGGATCTACCAACTAAATTTTTTTAAATTCCAACATTATTTTCTATTGTTGGATCCGTATGGCAACCGTAGAGGGGTGAAGGGTTTTAACCATAATAGTAAAAGTGTTTAAACGTAATTAATTTTTCTAATGATGAAACTCTTTACAAATAAGTAGAACATGATAATTACCGGAACAAAATAATTCAAGTCAAAACAACAATCAACTAGATCATACAATAAATCACCGTAATAATTTTGAAATTAAATAGGATAGAGTTAGAAAAGATGACACCATAGTTTTATAGTGGTTCGGTCAAACTCGACCTACTCCACTCCCCAAACGCCTCTTGGGAATTTGAATAAACAACTTTCTCGACTCTTTCCGTGGATCAGAGTCAAACCGCTACACCGCTCTTTTTACGAGTTCAAGAGAAAACTCAATCCTTTCCACGCCACGGGATCAAACCGGTACAAGTATTTGAATTTGATAGTAACACACCACAACTCTTTCAAAGAGTAGATTTACAATTTGGAGCACTCACAACTATCTTCTCACATTACAATAAAAAAATCTCTCTCAAGAATAAAATGAATAAAAATTAAATTGGAAGCTTGGAGAGAGCGACAAACAATGGAGACTTTGAACAAATGAGGATTGGAGAATGTACGGAATTTGTGTATATGAAATGTGGGGAAGTTGATAAGTTTATACAGAGAAGAAAAGTGGCAAAATGTAGGAATTAATATCGACCACTAGATTGTGTTAGGAAGAATGGAAGATGAAGATTAAAAGTAAATAAATAAGAAAATTTTCTAAATTCATTTATTTAAAATTTTTAATATAATAATAATAAAAAGTTATGTGAGTAACGGTCAAATGAAAAATTCAAAATTTATTATAAATATAATAATATAATAATAATAAAACTATGTGAGTAACTATCAAAATTTTAAAATATAATAATATAATAATATAATATAGTAATAATAAAAATTGATGTGAGTAATGGTTAGATTCAAATTTATATTTTGTAAAAATAATTTTATTTAGAAATATAATAATAGGAAAAACTCTGCCCTATGTTACTCTTCCAAAATTATAAATGTCATACTTTGATATATTTTGATTTTTTCATCATTTTTATTTTGCTGCCACATCATCACGTCGAGTATGTTGTCTCGACTGTAATTTCTTCGTTTTAGCTCTGATTTGAGTAATTGAAAAGTCGTTGAAATCGTTATTCCCAACCTTGTACTGTGGACAGTTCAAAACACTGAAAATAGTTAATCATTAAGAGTTGGTTTGTTATCATCAAAACATCAATCAATTAATTGATTGAAATTAATTAAAGTGAGATCAAGGGCCCGCCAACATCTATAACTTCCAATGCTAACAAAAAAATCTAATTAATTGAATATGAGATCTGATTACTACTAGTAAAATATGAAAGAAATTTGATCCTAAATTAATTTCTTATAACCATAACTATAGAAAAAGGAAATCTCAGATAGAATTTTACAACAGACCAAAATCTTCCTAGATAAATAAATGTGCATCATATTCTTCTGTTGAAACACCATTTTACTTTTTCTCAAATCTGATTTTTTTTTTTCTGTTTATTTTTTTTGGATGAACTGTGATATGGGGTTGAGGAAAGAGGATGCAGATGAGAGGTTAGTGGAGAGAGGTGGTAAATTTTATTTTTATTTTTATTTTTATTTTTATTTTAAGTAATGGTTTTTAGTTATTTATTTATGAATTATTATTATTATTATTATTTTGATGTATATATTTTTTTATAATTATTTTTATTTGTTTATTTATTTTTATTATACATATCCAAGAAGGGATGACCCTTATCAAGTCCTTGAAATAATTAATAACAATGCATATAAAATGATCTTCCTAGAGAATTTTCAGCACATTCTACTTTCAATGTTGCTGACTCGAGTCCTTTTGATGTAGGTGATATTTTTCTTATTCGAGGACGAATTCTTTTCAAGAGGGGGAAGATGATAAGGATCACGGTGTTCCAAATGGACTAGTCAAGAAGATTCAACAAACATTCACTCTTCATCTATAAAATTGTATAGGTTTGGTTCAACTCTCATTTCATGTGTTACAAGCTTATTCGACTGAGGAAGGACCATTTGGAGCTTTACAAGTGAATATTTACACCGTTCAAGCAGAGATGAAGTTGCAAGCATCATTACATGAGTTGTTAGAAAACTTTATTTATTTTTAATTCATAAAGTATGTAATGGTCAAATTGTTAAATTGACCTCATCTTGTGTGGAGATTCCGATTGAGATTAAATCCAAACGACTAACTTCTTGTGTGGAAGACTATAAATATCCACTAAATTATTAGGTAAAAATCAGATCTGAGAGGAATGAAATTGATCTCTGAGAAGTTTCCCTTCAAAATTGGACCATCATCTCTGCCCTTTCTAAGTTTCAAGCAGGGGTAGATTGCATCTGAGCCATTCAGGGGTAGATTGCATCTGAGCCATTCAGGGGTAGATTGCATCTGAGCCATTCAGGGGTAGATTGCATCTGAGCCATTCAGTCTTTCAAGTTCGATTGTGTGGTTGAGTAAAATTCTCAACTTCTACTTATTTTCGGTGTTTCTTCTCTTCCTATTCGTGGTAATTTATCCTAAATTAAGAATAAATATAAAATAAAAGTTGTTTTCAAAAACATAGTTTGTGGTGAAATTTTACTTAAAATTAAAACGTATTGTTTCAATATTTATCCTAAAGGAATGCATATACTTTAGTGGCAATGCAGCTTCAACCAAACAAATTAAACAAATTTGAGCTGGGTCATTCATAATCTCAAACCTACAAGGTAGGAATTATAGGATATGAACTTTATTTATGTTAATATTTCTTAATAATATTAATTGAAGTACAAAGAACTTTATTTATGTCAATATTTTTTAATAATATTAATTGAAGTATATCCAATTGATTTGAAGAACAAAACACGGAATCATGAGGTACACAAAACACATGGACTAGCAACTAAAAATGATTGATCCACTACCAGGGCATTTGGTCTAGTGGATAAATTTAAAATCTTGAGTTCGATTCACAAAATGCCCCCACAATTATATCAAATTAAATAGTTTGTTGTTTCCTACAAAAATTAAGGCGAACAACCTAGTGCTGAGTAAATCAATAGATTATCTAATCTGGATGATGTACTACTAAGTTTAGATTGCGCCTAATACTCCTTCACGAACGAAATAATAATCAACCTCAATCGATGAAAGATTGGATTGGCGGACAGATAGGTGGCACCAATGTTGTCACACCATAGGCTAGACGCTCGTGCTTGCGACATCCCGAGCTCACGCAAGAGGACTTGCATCCAGATTAATTCGGCAGTGGCATAAGAAACCGCCTTGTATTCGCCCTTCGTACTAGAACAAGAAACTGTCGATTATTTCCTTGAACTCTAGGAGATAATATTGCCACCAAAGATATCAGTAGTGTCATGTAGATAACTGAAGGCTGACTATTTATAGTAAAAAATGTGATAGAGATAATATACTAAATATTTATATATAGTAGGCATAGAAAAACTAAAAATCGGATAGAGATATATATACTATAAATACTAAATATTTATATACAAAACTAACTATTTGGGCTCTATTTATATACAAACTAACTATTTGGGCTCCAGAACGTTGGATACGGAGGAACTAACTATTTGGGCTCTATTTATATACAAAACTAACTATGTGGGCTCTAGAACGTTGGATACGGAAAAATCTAAGCAGGCTCTATTTATATACAAACTAACTATTTGGGCTCCAGAACGTTGGATACGGAGGAACTAACTATTTGGGCTCTATTTATATACAAAACTAACTATGTGGGCTCTAGAACGTTGGATACAGAGGAACTAACTATTTGGGCTCTATTTCTAGAACGTTGGATACGGAGGCTGACTATTTAGAGTAAAGATCGGGTAGAGATATATATACGAAATATTTATATATGGTAGGCCTGGACAAAATAAGCAGGCTACTAAATATTTATATAAGCAGGCTACTAAATATTTATATATAGTACGCGTGGAAAAACTAACTATTTGACTTTAAAATGTTGGATATGGAGACTGACTATTTATAGTCAAAATCTAATCGAGATATATATATTAAATATTTACATACAGCTATTCAATATTTATATATGGTAGGCGTGGAAAAATTAAGAGGCTATTAAATATTTATATATAGTAGGCTTTCGAAAAACTAGGAGGCTATTAAATATTCATATATAGTAGGCTATGGAAAAAATAGGAGGCTATTAAATATTTATATACAGTGGGCGTCAAAAACTAACTGTATATGGAGGCTGACTATTTAGAGTAAAAATCTAATAGAGATTATATACTAAATATGGGCTAGAAGCTGACTATTTATATAAAAATTTGTGGATACGGAGGGGATATATATATACTATGTAACGACCCAAATCCATCCGCAGCAGATATTGTCCTCTTTGGGCTTTCCCTCTCGGGCTTCCCTTCAAGGCTTTAAAACGCTTCTGCTAGCGGAAGGTTTTGGGCTTTCCTTTCTGGCTTCCCCTCAAGGCTTTAAGCTAGGGGAAGGTTTTGGGCTTTCCCTTTCGGGCTTCCCCTCAAGGCTTTAAAACGCGTCTGCTACGGTAACGTTTCCACGCCCTTATAAATGGTGATTTGTTCTCCTCGCAACCCATGTGGGACATCACATACTAAATATGGGCTAGAAGCTGACTATTTATAGTAAAAATATGATAGAGATATATATACTAAATATTTATATATATTTGGCGGTTATATCGGTTAAAGTTATATATATATATAATAAACTGAAATCATATATATACCCATTAGTCAGTGCTATATTTCTAATACTTCACCTCCTCTCTTTGCATACCTTGAAGTCATTAATACAAAACTTTTAGTCAATATTTCTCCTTACATTTTCTCTATCAAGCTCTTTGTGTTCATTTAGATCGAGTGTGTGCATTGTTGTGTGATCCTAGTAACTGGTATAGAGCGAAGTGAGATTCATCACAGTATGTGAAGATGGAAAGTTCAAAGACAAGAATTGAAAAGTTTGATGGATTCGATATCAATTTCTAGAAGATGCAGATTGAAGATTATATGACCAAAAAGATCTTCAGAAACCCCTTTTGGGGGTGAAGCAGAATATCATGACCACGGAGGACTGGAAGCTCAAGGATCGTCACGCCTTAGGCTTAATCTGGTAGACGCTGTCCAGAAACATGACGTTCAACATCATTAAAGAGAAAACGACAAGGCCTATTGAAGATGTTGTCAAATATGTACGAAAATCCGTCGGCTATGGACAAGGTGTATTTGATGCAAAGGTTGTTCAATTTACAAATTTCTGAAGGTAGCTTTGTTGCAGATCATATAAATTAGTTGAACGTGATTGTGAGCCAATTGAGCTTAGTGGAAATTATGTTCAAATATGAAATTAAAGCATTGATTTTGATGTTATCTTTACCCGAGTCGTGGTATACTGTTGTTGCTGCAATCAACAGTTCACGAGAATCAGATAAACTGAAGTTTGATGAAATTCGAGATGTCAGCGAAAGTATTCCCAAACGAGAAGTAAATTAAAGAGACCAAACAAACATGAGAGATCAAAATCAAGAAATTGAGAAAAATATCCAAATAAACCGAACGTAAAGTGTTGAAATTGTGGAGAAAACGACACTTTTGGATAGATTGTACAAAATTGAAGAAAAGAAAAATCACAAATTTGAAAATGACATTGATTCTATATATTCAGTAGAAGATACGGAGGATGCTCTAATTCGTAGCATGAATAGCCCAACTGAATTCTGGATTTTAGATTCAGTTGCATCGTTTCATTTTTCTTCAAGTAAGGAATTGTTTCAAAATTTCAAATAAGGAAATTTTGGGAAGGTGTTATCTTGCCAACAACAAAACGTTGGAGATTGAAGGGAAGAGAGATGTCTGCATACAAACTCTAGCAGGAAATGGGTGGACGTTATAGGATGTCAGATATATTCCTGATCTCAAGAAGAATCTGATCTCTATTGGTCAATTGGATAGCACAGGTTATGCAGCCGAGTTTGTAAAGAGTTTGGGGAAGAATGTGAAGGGTGTCATGGTGGTAGCATGACACAAAATCTGGAACCGTATACACCCACTGTAGGGTGTATAAACATGATTTCTATTGTTGAGAGTTCTTTCCATTAAAGTCTACTTAAATTGGAAGCACTCTGAGCAACAACAATCATGTTTATACACCTTACAGTAGTGATAGACTTGCACATATGAGATTAAAAAAAATGAGATGATGGCTGTGAATGGAGTTTTAGAAGGCCTAAAATCTATTGATATGGGTGTTTGTGCCAGCTGCGTTATGGAAAAATATAAACGAGTTAGCTTCACAAAAGCTGCCAGAGAACCATAGAAAGTGCGATTGGAATTGGTTCATACAGACGTTTAGGGACCATCTCCAGTTTCATCATTTCTAGTACCAAAATTTCATTGGTTAGATGTCTCGCACTCTGCAGTAACAACTCTCTGTTGTCCTAAGGCTATTTAGATATCTTACTACCACTCTTTTCCTCCTTACCATATCTAAACACTATAACTTTGATCCAGTATTGTCTTATATGGTTAACATTCACTCTTTAATGTCCAAGAACATTTTATAACTACCACAAAACTCAAAACATACAATAAATTCATTCCAGTTTTAAAACATATCATATACTTCGAAATTGGGTTAGACTGCTTACTTGATCGTGGCGAGACGTGTCATCCAACTAAGTCATAGAGATATACGACTCTTTATTCTAAGAAAAATCTATATAATCTAAAATTCGAGTGCTCTAATATTAATCTATCCCAACCCAAATTTGGAGGGTTCATGTAATAGCCCAAAAATAAATAAACAAATAAACAAATAAAAATAATTATAAAAATAGTTAAAATAATAATAATAATAATTAATTAAAATTAAAATTAAAAAAATTAAAAAAAAATTCCCCACTCCACCCCCACTAACCTCTCATCCCTTCCCACAATTATCTCTCCTCAACCGAAAACAGTGGTCAGATTTTAGCAGAAGTAAAATGGGCTTTCAACACATTGTAGATTTAGAGATTTTTGTCTGTTATTACCGTAAAATCCTATCTCAGATTTTATTTTCTTGTATAGTTATGGTTATAAGAAATTAATTTAGGATCAAATCTTTTTCATATTTTAACAGGTCCTATAATAATCAGATCCCATATCCCATTGATTTGGTTTTGTTAGTCTTTTTTTTTTAAGTTATAAAAAATAAGGTTATAAGGTTAGATTCAATAAAATTTTAGTTGGCAGATCTATAAACTAGAAGATCGTAGCCAAACAATCAACTTACAATTGGACTTACAATTGGCAGTAATATCTGTTTACACAATTGAAAAACCTATTTACAAATGAAAATAACTAGAGAGAGGGAGAGAGATTGAGGAAAGATTTGTTGAACAGGATTTAACGATAAAACAGGAAATATCAGAGGGCAATGAGCTCCTTTAAATTTTGTCTTAACACGAAATATCACAATTTTACGATGGCCAATGTAAATTAGAGAAATAATTTTGTAGAGTTCAAACTTGAAACTGAAGTCATGAGCTCATATAGGTTGACTCGGATTTCAAAGGACATAATCGAACTTTCATTAAAGATATATTTGTGACAACGACTTAAGCTAGCCAGGTAAGTGACCTTACTATTGGCATGGTTATATTTGATGTTGACACGTGCCCTGTGGTTCTGCACGTGTCATATATATTGATATGTATGAATTGTCTGTGGATCGATATGCTTCCTATATGTTATGTTATAATATGTGGTTAATAATTATGGTACGATGTGATCAAGAATATGTTTGAGATAGGATACGAGAAAGATGCACAAAACGAAATGTAACGATGGGAGTAAGATACGTTCATGAGTTCACTTCTTGAAATCTCCCTTCAAGAGATTGTACAATTGAAGATATTTACTAAATAAATAAATACACATTAAAATGACAAAAGTTAAATACATACCTTCCCATGAATTTGTGAATATGCCAATGGCTTCATATTCATACATACCATGAAATTGTGAGAGCAAGAGGTCCTGAGTTCCAGGACCTAAAAAAACAAAAATATATAGATATGATTAAATATGAAAGAAGGAAGTGAATACACTCCCCCATTTATTACTCTTCACTTTCTATTTTAGAATTACTGTGTGAATACTACACCATTTATTACTCTTCACAAAGTTTAGTGTTTTGTGATGTAAGAAAGGTGGGGATGTAGGCTCAGATGGTAGAGCAATCATCTTGCATGCGAGAGGGCGGGGATCGTTACCATTTATGACATAATGAGGAGAGATAGTCTTTTATTTTCACTATTTAGTTTTTTATTTTCACTATTTAGTTTTTCATTTTCACTATTATTGACGACGAGACATATGGGTTTTGTGATGTAAGAATTGTGGGAATGTAGCTAAGATGGTAGAGTGCTCTTTTTGCATGTGAGAGGTATGGGGATCGATTGCCCGCTTCTCCATTAGTCTTACTTCAAAAATGATTAATGATCAATAAGTACAATTGATTATATTAATAATTTATATGAAGATCAAATAAAGTAAATGAAATAATGATGATATGTTCAATGCACACTTGAATATGAAGTCCACACCAAGGACATTTGGTCTAGTGGTATGATTGATTCTTGCTTTGCTGTGACCTAAAAGCCCTAAATAATGTATCGATCCAACGCAGCAATTTGTTTCACTTTGTGTTCTTGTAGGTAAAATAATTTATTAATTAAGAATTCTGTGTATTGATTGTAAATGGTTGATGATTAATTAAGAATTTCGTGTATTGATTGTAAAGGGTTGATGATTAATTAAGAATTCCGTGTATTGATTGTAAAGGGTTGATGATTTTCTTTCCGTTAAATCCTTGAACTTCCTCATATACAAAAAGACGTACCTCACCTTAATAGAGTATCCTAATTGAATGCATAAAAGTTATTCATGATCGAAAAGCTCAACAAAATGCTTTTAGCCCCTCAACTCCCAACAAATATAGATTTCAAACTTGAGAAAAAAAATCATATCGAGTAAGAGCTAAAAATGATAGATGTTCAAGAAGGGAAATTTGGTCTAGTGGTATTATTCTTACTTAGGGTGTGAGAGGTCTTGAGTTCGCATCTTAGAATGCCCCTGTCCTATTAAATGGTATGGTAGCAAGGAACTAGTAAAATTGTGAAAGGGACGAAGTAAATCCCAAAGGAATGCACGTATATGCTAGTGGCAATGATGCAGCTTCAACCATAATAATTTTGAATTGGGTCATTCATAATCTTAGAGGCACAAGGTTGGGTCATTCATAATCTTAAAGGCACAAGGTAGGTTCTAAAGCACAAAAACATGTGGATAAATTTTTAATATAGAGGCGCATAAAACATATGGACTAGCAACTAAAAATGATAGATTCATTACAAGGGCATTTGGTCTAGTGGTATGATTCTCGCTTCGGGTGCGAGAGGTCTCGAGTTTGATTCTCAAAATGCTGCCCCCTACAATTATATCAAATTGAACATAGAAATAATTCACATAGATGTTTGGAAAAAAAAAAAAAGAAGATGATGGTAGAGGTACCATTTATTTCTATTGCAGAATTTCGATAGAGCGTCAACCCTAACTTCAAAGGCATTACACCCTCGACTCACACAAATTGTTCTATGATATTTTTTAATAACATTTAAAGAAGTTTCAAAGAGCGAGAAGAGGCGGAATAGAGAATAGGAATGAGAAGGGTACCAAAATTTTTAGTGAGTCGTATAAGGAAGATGGAACTAGTAGGTTCGATTTTGGGTCCGTTTGAACTAAAATTTTAGACTCACTAACCTAAAGTCCATTTGTGGAAAAGAAAAAACCTTTCGTGGCCCAGTCCTCATTCGCAGCCTACATCCAACCATTTCATTTTCAACCTACACACATACTCCAAGCCCAACTCACGTAAATAGTCAAAAGATCCGCTACAATGGCATTTGGTCTAGTGGTATAATTCTTGCTTCGGGTGCGAGAGATCTCGAGTTTGATTTTTGAAATGCCCCCAACAATTATATCAAATTGAATAAAGAAATAATTCAAATGGATGTTTGAAAAAAAAAAAAAAGAGGGGGAGAACAAATCATTTCATGAGGGCTTGAGGAAGCCTGGAAACTACCATTTCATTTTCAACCTACACGCCTGCTCCAAGCCCAACTCATTCATTTTCAACCTAGCCTGCAACCTACCATTTCATTTTCAACCTACACGCATGCTCCAAGCCCAACTCATGTAAATAGTCAGAAGATCCAGCCCATAACCGGAGGGATGCATTTATTCTAATCCAACAAACAAGTCAACTGTGTGAAATTCGAGGGAAGCATTTCGACAAACAAGTCAACTGTGCGGAATTCAGACTGCATGGACAATAGCACTGTATGCTCGAGTCACGTTTGGAAGAAATTTTTTAAAAAACTTGAGCAAGGAAGTACGTTAAAAATAATTTCAATAAAGAAATATTATAAGCTAAAAGCGAATAAGCAACAACAATGAATTTGATAGCATATAACCCATGTAGGAAGAATTGACAACTAGTCACATTCTCCTATAATACATTTTGGGAAACTTTAGTCCAGGTGGGTGTAGATATGATTTTGATGACTAGTCATACACCCTGTAGTGGCACAACAATAATACTAAAGACCTATCTAACATGAAAACAAGTAAAAGGGGTTTGGAACGAGTAGCTGCCTTGGACAACAAATTATTTACAGAAATGGCTGAGACATGCAACATGCAGCCATAGACAACAAGCCTTCGGCAATCGTGACCGTGACATCTGTCCCCACACAATTTATTGATATCTCTATCAACCAAATCTAAATAAACTCAGCATTGTAGGATGAGGCTAACTTAGGTCTCTCGTTGCGCTTCCAGCTGATCTTAGAATGAGGAGTCTCTTCCAATCTACTAGGAGCTATTGAAAATCACTTCTCGGTTCGTTGACTCTTCATGTCTTCTCTGTTGGTGTCTTTCCTACTTTCTTCGCATGAAATTTTTTCTTCTTTGCATGACGTCATACCACCTGCTTCTGCTTGATGTCTTCTTGGTCCGAATAATAACGTTTCAAGTTACTGACGTGGACAACAAGGTTAGTCCGCATCCATAAGAGCAATTGGATCCTATATGATGTCTTCATAATCTTGTGGATAACTTCGACTAGTCCATAGTATTTTCGCACCAGGCTTTGGTTCTTGTTGCTTTGAACTCGAAGTTGATCTAACGTTAACTTATATGAACTCTCTATTTTTCTTGAAATTATTGTTGTCGACGCTTCTGACTGACCATTCTCTTCATTTGTCTGGTATTTCTATGTGAATATGTGTTGCTTCAGTGGCTTGTTTTTGTCTTCCTTCTCCAATAGAGGCGTTGGCTTGGTGTCTTTGCACAACATTTGAGTGATCACTGACAAGAGCCTTTGGGGGTCTAATGAACTCGACGGTTAACAAGTCATTTAGCTTTTCATAGATATTAGCTAGCTCAGGCTCAGCCGCATGACATTTGTTTGTTGCAGGCGATCTTGACTGCAACATAAAACTAATCTTGTGATTTATCTCTCTTGGTGGGGATAAATCCATTATCTGACCTTCTTGTTTTATGTCGTGGTGTTCATGTAGTGGCAACAAGGTTTCTATTGAGGTTGGCTCACTCGAGCTCCCCTTTTCAATTACAACAATAGCAGCAAGCGTAGATTCATCATGGCTAAGATTCTTTCTCAACTGTAGTATCGACATCATTTTCACCCCTCTTGGTTGATGGATGTTTTTCTGAATGATCGTCGGATTAGACTCCGTTACTACTAGAAATTTTGCTAGGGACATGTAAATTTTTTTGTGTTCCAGTAGGACGTTCATCCCTAACACGACGTCAAAGTCATCCATTTCAACTATCACAAAATGATTTGCCTAGTCCAAGGCTCCAGCTTGATTAGAGTTCTCATTGTGACTCTTAAGACAGATAAAACTTCCAATTTGACGGCGTTCATCTTTCCTGTA
The DNA here is from genome assembly GCF_057944985.1 of Cucurbita pepo subsp. pepo. Lineage (NCBI taxonomy): Eukaryota > Viridiplantae > Streptophyta > Magnoliopsida > Cucurbitales > Cucurbitaceae > Cucurbita > Cucurbita pepo. The sequence goes on along the minus strand of NC_141800.1, from coordinate 8,342,250 downwards.
TCTCGATGTCAAAGGATGCTAAAATATTTTGCATTGGTCTCGATCATGAGTTGTGGGTGGTTCTAGAGTCGACAATGGTGTTCCTTGCTACTTTGTGCTTTATCCAGACCTCAACATACATAATATAATATATATATATATATATATATATATATATATATATATATATATATATATATATATATATATACATATTCTTCTAACTATAACACATATGGTCCATGAAAGAATGGTAACTCTTATGCTCATTAATATTATAATGGTTACTACCTAAATTATAACCTAAAGGTAGAGAATTGATGTCCAATTAGCCAACCCTAAATTTGTAATCTTGGTAGAGTGATTGAAATTACGCTGGAAGTAGTTTAAACTCCTAGTACCTTAAATGAAGTTGATCTCTTCTAATAAAACATGAATCTCTTTAATATCATTAATACAATTATGCTTCATCTTGAACCTTTCAAACAGGAAACTAAAAGTGCATTTAATTGAACTTCATTTTATTGTCATCTTGAATGATGTGCAGGATATATTCTTGATTTACCTTGATATTTCATATTAGTTAAGCTTTTTGCAAAATCACAAGTAAACGACAACAACAACGATGAGCTTGGGTCTGTTTATTATTTTAAAGAAATTTTTTTCTCCATTTATCCGCAATAACTCTCCAACTAAATTCATATTATGCAAAGAAATGCAACATTAACTAAAATTTCATCAAAACAAATCTTATTGCGATACAACATAGATGACAATTATAACCTTCAAATTAATACTAGAGTAGGTGTGGTAAACTGGATAGAAACTCTAGTGTTCATCCATAATATAACACCTACTACCTAAATTATGACCTAAAAATTTGAAAACATAAGTTGTAGTTGAAAATTACATAAAACAATCCCCTAAATCTAAGAACTCGTGTCCAATTTGTCAATCCTAAAGATTGTAACTAGCATAGAGCAATTAAAGCTCCACATGAAGTAATTTAAAGTTCCAGTTACTTAACTAAAGTTTATCTCGTCTTTAATGAAGCATGAGTTGTACTTAAGTTCATGAAATGCTTATAGACTCCAATTCTTAGTACTATTAATGCAATTATATTTCACATGAGTTTGTCATAAATGAAACTCAGGTGCATTCAATACAACTTTATTTTCTTGCCATATGAGGCAAAATAGAAGAACTAAATTAAACAAACTGATGAACTGAACCGAATCAATCTAACCAAACTGATTAGTTTGTTTCCTTTTTTGGGTGGTTGGTTTATTTGATAACCCTTGTATATTAGAACAATTCAATATTACATGCCTTACTTACAAACAAGTAAAATACTAGACCATCAACTTTTTGTTTTATAGTTCAACAAACCCTCAGGAAAATAGATTTCAAACTTGAGAGAAAAAAACATATTGAGTAGGAGCTAAAAATGTTTGGTTTTCTAGTAAGGGCATTTGGTCTAGTGGTATGATTCTCGCTTAGGGTGCGAAAGGTCCCCAGTTCAATTCTCAGAATGCTCCTATGTCTTAATCTTTTATTTAGTATGGGCATTTATACTTACTATCTTACCATCTTAATAAACCATGAAAAAAAGAAGAAAAACAAAAAATAAGGCAATTAAAACTATAATGATAATGCTCTTAATATCGTAAACCCTCTAAATAATTTCAGAATTAATCAAAAAGATATAATAACAAAATGAAATAACGATGATACATCCAATAAACAACTTAATATAAAGTCCATAATGATTTAGTGGTGTGATTCTTGCTTTGGGTACCAAGGTCTCGAGTTTGAGAACCAAGAGTGACCCAACTCACTCCTCTCGGAAGAGAATGTTTGCTCTTAATATCATTGTGTTTCTCACTTTCAATTGACATACCTATCCAAATTTAAAACTAATCTCGTGATTTATCTCTCGGGTGAGAATATCATTTTATGTTTCTCACTTTCAGTAACTATTTGTTATTAATATTTTATTTTTATTCAATCTTTCCTTATTTACAACATAATGAGCAGATATATTTTTTCATTTTCACTATTATTGATGATGGGAAGTTTAAAGGTTTTGTCATGTAAGAATTGTATGGATGTAGCTTAAATGGTAGAACGCTTGCTTTGCATGCGAGAGGTACAAGGATTGCTATCATGCATCTCCAAAGGAAAACTATCAATTATTAATCTTATTTATGACATAAGGAACAAAGGTAGTTTTTCATTTTAACTATTATTGATGACGGGAGGATTAGGGTTTTGTGGTATAAGAATTGTGGGGATGTAGGTAAGATTATTTAGTGCACTCAGAGGTACACGGGTCGATACCCCACATCTCAAAAAGAAATTATTTGTTATTAATATTTTATTTCGATTAAATCTTTCCTTATTTATAACCTAATGAGCAGAGATAGTTTTTCATTTTCAATATTGTTGGTGAGATAGTTTTTCATTTTCACTTCTATTGATGACGTGACATTTAGGGTTTTGTGATGTAATAATTTTGGGGATATAGTTCAGATGGTAGAATGCTTTCTTTGCATGCAAGAGGTACGGGAATCGATACCCCACATCTAAAAAAGAAACTAATTGTTATTAATATTTTATTTCTACTCAATCTTTCCTTATTTATGACATAATGAGCAGAGATATTTTTTCATTTTCACAATTATTGATGACGAGACGTTTTGGATTTTCTAATGTAAGAATCGTGGGGATGTAGCTCAGATGGTAGAGCTTCCCACGTGGGAAGTACGGGATCGATACCTTGCTTCTCCAAATGAATTGATTTCTAAATATATTATTTCTTTTCAATTTTTTCTTATTTACGACATAATAAGTAAGAATAATTGTGAGGATGTAGCTCAGATGGTAGAACGCTCGCTTTGCATGTGAGAGGTACAAGGATTGATACCTTGCATCTCCCAAAATAAAACTATGATAGAACAAACACTCTTTGCATGTGAGAGGTATGGGAATCGATAACCCATCTCTAAAAAAGGAAGACTATGGATTATTAAATGTGTATTTTGTGATGTAAGAATCATTGGGATATAGCTTTATTAAACGTATTATTCTTTTCAATATTTACTTATTTATGACATAATGATATGGTAGAGAGCTCGCTTAGCATGTGAGAGGTGCGGGGATGTAGCTCAGATGGAAGAGCGCTCGCTTTGCATGTGAGAGGTACGAGGATCGATACCTTGCATCTTCAAAATAAAACTATGATAGAACACTCTTTGCATGTGAGAGGTATGGGAATCGATACTCCATCTCTAAAGGAAGACGTTTAGGATTTTGGGATATAGCTCTTATGGTAGTAGAGCACTCCATGTGAGAGGTGAGGGGATTGATACCCTGCATCTCCAATAGAAACTATATGAGCAAAAATTCATTGCCTAAAGAAACTATTCTTTATTAATATTTTATTTCTATTCAATTTTACCTTATTTCTGACCTAATGAGCACAAATATTTTATCATTTTCGATGGTAGAGTGCTCTATTTGCATGCGATTGATATGGGGATCGATACCCCGAATACCCGGCTCTATATTCCTAAATGCTCTATAATATGGTGGTGCCTTAATGAGATATTTTAAATGGATTGTATACGCGTTTAAATGTGGTTTGCTACACACAAAATATAGGAATACTTAAATTTTTAAGTCTTGAAAAGTATGGTGTGGGATAAATTAGATTATTGCCTATTATTTTTGAGAATATATTAAGTCTTGGGACTAATGTTTGCCATTGCCATTTGTAGAGATAGCATATAATAGAGCAATTCATAGTACCATTCTTGTTTAGAGCAATTCATAGTACCACTCATTGTTCTCCTTTTGAAGATGTTTATGAATTTAATCTGCCTATTATTTCTAAGAATATTAAGTCTTGGGTCGAATGTTTGTCATTTGTAGAGATGGCATATAATAGAGCAATTCATAGTTTTATTCTTGTTTAGAGAAATTCATAGTACCACTCGTTGTTCTCCTTTTGAAGATGTTTATGGATTTAATTTGCCTATTATTTGTAAGAATATTAAGTCTTGGGACGAATGTTTTCCATTTGTAGAGATGGCATATAATAGAGCAATTCATAGTAGTGTTCTCCTTTGTAGAAATTCATAGTACCACTCATTATTCTCCTTTTGAAGATGTTTATGGATTTAATCCACCTATGCCTCTTGATTTGTTTCCTATTCATTCTAATATTTTTGTGAGTAAAACAACCACAAGTAACGCAGATCTGATCAAAATATTGCACAAACAGGTGAAAGGAGAGAATTGAGAAACAAAAAGTTACTTTGAGTGTAAGGACCGGGCTGACGCGATGACTCTAAAAGGTGGCTAAATTTTTAGTTCTTGATAAAACCATTAAAATTTAAAACATGATTTACATTATCCCAAAATAGTGCGCGCGCATTACTAATTTAAAATACGACATAAGGGTTAAAACACAAAATAAGGGACGGACACAAAACACTTTAAAACAAAAGGATTGAGGATGACAGGTGAGGTTAGTCTATGGCACCTGCTCCAGAGTCCGCCCCCGACCTTGACCAGCTCCTTACCACCGGGAAACAAATGGAGAATAAGGAATGAGTACAAGACTCAGTAAGTAGCCTACTTGTAGGCTCTTAATCGTGTCCTTGATATGCTAGGGTACCACATTCTTTGTTCTTGCTTGTTCTTGATCTTGTTCTTGTTGTAAGTACTTAGGCCCTTCTAATTCTTGTTCTTGACTTGAGGTTCTTATCTTGATCTTTCTTGAGGACCTTGGTCCTTGAATCCTAAAACCTTGGTTTTCCTTTAAGGACCTTAGTACTATGGTTTTTGGTTCTTGGTCCTTTGTTCCTAATTCTTGTCCTTAGAACTAGGATCTTGATCCTTGCTCTAATCCTTAATCTTTCTCTTGTTCTTGGTACTTTCTTGGTTCTTGTTTTGTTCTTAATTTGTTCTCCAAGACACTCCCCCTAGGATTTACGGTACTAGACATGCATCTGACAATCCTGTGTCCAAGGCTTCATGTGTTCCAAGAGATACAGCCTTAACCTACGTCCAAGGCTTCATGTATTCCAAGCGACGTAGTCTTACCGCATCTTAGGGCTTGCCCCTCGATACGGTCTGCTTAACCTATGCCTAAGGCTTCATGCGTTCCAAGCAGCATAGTCTGAAAACCTACATCCAAGGCTTCTTACGTTCCAAGCGATGTAGTCTTAATACTGCATCAAGGGATTGCCCTATAATACAGTCTGCTTAACCTACGCTCAAGGCTTCATGCATTCCAAGCAGCGTAGTCTAAGTCATGAGCATGCTGTACCGTGGGAGGTCTTAGGAGGTTCTTGATTCGTGCTAAGGTAACGTACTCTCTTCTTGTTATTAATATTGATCTGGTTGACACTGTCTAGAAACACGATGTTCAACATCATCAAAGAGAAGTGGACATCGGGCCTATTGAAGGTGTTGTCAAATATGTACGAAAATCCGTCTGCTATGAACAAGGTGTAAACAAAAAAATCCATCGGGCCTATTGGTTGTATTTGTTTTGTTTTATGTCCTACAACTCATAGTTTGTAAACAAAAACATATTATGTTTTCAATAAATTTATTATTGATGTTTATTCAGTAAACATTGTTATTGAATAACGTGAATGTTATGATCATTAATCTAAATCCAATAAACTAAGAACACTCTGGCTATAGTATGATTACTTGAACTATACGTAGAGACATAAGAGTGGATCAAGTTCAAGTATATAGTCAAAATGATCTATAGTATAAGGATAAGGCTAAGTACCTTATTCTGAGGACACTATGGATGCGGCCCACTTTTGTATATGATATAAACAATGTGATGACTAAATTGTACATGGGGAGACATGTGAGTGGGGGCGTCCTATGCAATGAGTATTACATAAGATCGGACCATGAAGAAAACCACTCTCACTTTATAATGTCGTTTACTGTTGAGACTAATTTTCTTTTCATTCGATAACCTAAGTAACTAGGTTTTAATCCTGAGCTAACCATGAACTCCTATTTATTCGGAATTATCCTTAGATTTGCATGGGTGAGAGTGGCTCTAGTTTGCCGACTCAATAGGCCTCCAATTTCAGGGGTAAGATTGGGTGAATGGCTGGGGACGTGGATGGAATTCACTCCTACCCACTTTGAGGGATAGAAGAGAGGTAGTTCCCTTAAGCACTGACTGCAGGTCTTGAACAAGGGGCCCCACCCTCTCATTGGCCTGAGAGGGATTCGGTTTACTGGTTGGACCACAAACCAATTGTTCATTAGAGGATCAGTGAGAGATAAGGAACAAGAAGTAACTTTAGGGGTAAAACGGTAAATTGACCCAGCTCTAGTTACGAACAACCTGTAGCGCATATTCCCTAATTTGAATTCGAACACTTCGAACTCACTCGTCACACTGTTCTATGGTTTAGTCCGATATGAGCTAGCAGAGGGACCTAATGGACCTATAGATCATGGGCTCTAACGATCCAAGATTAACCGGTTAAACTCATTAACCTTGTTAACCAACATTCGTTAACTACTAGGACACTCCACTATAGCCTAGTAGTTGCACTCCCCTCACTATAGATATATTTCTGTCCATTTGATATAACCATGATTAGTAAGTCGATCCTTCAAAGGTTGTTCGTAACTAGAGTTGTGTCAATTTACCGTTTTACCCCTAAAGTTACTTCTTGTTCCTTATCTCTCACTGATCCTCTAATGAACAATTGGTTTATGAAAGAATTGTAACTTTTATGCTCATTAATGTTATAATGGTTACTACCTAAATTATAACCGAAAGTTAGAGAATTGATGTCCAATTAGCAACCCTAAATTTTTAATCTTGGTAGAGTGATTGAAATTACAATGGAAGTAGTTTAAACTCCTAGTACCTTAAATGAAGTTTGATGAAATTCGAGATGTCAGCGGAGGTATTCCCAAATGGGAAATTGGAGATTTATCAGGCAATGCTCTCAGTGTTGATCAAAGGGAAAGGAGTAAATCAAAGAGCCCAAACAAACATGTGCGATCAAAATCAAGGAACCAAAAAAAATCTCCAAACAAACAAAACGTAAAGTGTTGAAATTGTGGAGAAAAATGACACTTTCGGACAGATGGTACAAAATTGAAGAAAAACAAGATCACAAATGTGAAGATGACAATGATTCTATCTATTCAACAGAAGATACTAAGGATGCTCTAATTCTTAGCGTGAACAGCCCAATTGAATTCTGGATTTTAGATTCAGTTGCTCCATTTCATTTGTCTTCAAGTACGAAGTTGTTTCAAAATTTCAAATAAGAAATTTTTTGTTAGGTGTATCTTGCCGACAACAAACGTTGGAGATTGAAGGGAAGAGAGATGTCTACATACACACTCTACACAGAAAATGAGTGCACATTATAGGATATCAAATATATTCCTGATCTCAAGAAGAATCTGATCTCTATTGGTCAGTTTGATAGCACAGGTTATGCAGCCGAGTTTCGAAAGAGTTAAGGGAAGATTGTGAAAGGTGTCATGGTGGTAGCATGACACAAAATCTTGAACCCTATACACCACTATAGGGTGAAACCTATACACAACTCGTAGTAACAGCAACCATATTTATACACCCTATAGTCTCAATAAACTTGCACATATGAGATTCAAAGAAATGAAGATGATGGCTGCGAATGTAGTTTCAGAAGGCCTAAAATTTATTGATATGGGTGTTTGTGAGAACTGCGTTATGGAAAAATATAAACAAGTTAGCTTCACAAAAGCTGCCAGAGAACCATAGAAAGTGCGATTGAAAATGGTCCATACAGACGTTTGGAGACCATCTCTAGTTTCACCATTTCTAGTACCAAAATTCCATTGGTTAGATGTCTCGCACTTACAGCGACAACTCTATTTTTTCCTAAGGCTAGTGAGATATCTCACGACCACTCTTTTCCTCCTCACCCTATCTAGACACTATAACTTTAATCCATTATTGTCTTATATGGTTAACATTCACTCTTTAATGTCCGAAGACATTTTGTAACTACCACGAAACTCAAAACATACAATAAATTGATACAAGTTTTACAACATATCATATACTTCAAAACAGGGTTAGACTACTTACTCGATCGCGGTGAGACGTGTCATTGAGCTGAGTCATAGAGATATACGACTCTTTATCCTAAGAAAAAATCTGTATAATCTAAAATCCGGTTGCTCTGATATCAAACAACTCTTTATTGAACTCTAGTTATATTCTTCTTTTTCGCCCCTTTTTTTTTTCTTTGTTTATTTTTCCTTTTTATTGAACTCTAATTAGCGATCTTACTGTCCCCTTACGAAAGATGGGTCAAAATGAAAATTTTACCTCAACATTAATTTTGACCGATTTTCCTATTTTTTTTACTATTTTCTTTTATACTTTTAATGAGTTTTTTTTTTTTTTAAATTTTTGTAACTAGTTTGTTCTTCCATATCATAGTTAAATTTGGTCTCTAAATCTCTCAATAAATTCCTAAAAATTTGAACTTAAAAAGAAAATTGAGAAATTAATCCTCATTTGAACTCGTGTTACAGCATAACATAACATAATACATGTCAAACACTCACAAAGTACGACACGTGGAGGGGCTACGGAGCACGCGTGGTTAATACCTCATACAATTCATCCAACCTAGCCAATAGTAACATAACTTACCTGGTTGGTCCAAAGAGAAGTCACTAAATTTTTTGTATTGATGTTCGTTAGATCATACTCATCGATGTCTAGTTTCAAAGCTAAATTCATACCGACTTCCTTCACTCTCTTTCTTTTTCTCCTTCTTTATTCAAATCTGCATCGGTTAGGGATAAAGAAAGGATGAGTTGGAGATTGAGAAATGGGAAGAGAAATAAAGAATGTGATGGAGGAAGAGGAAGAAATGGGAGGAAGTGGAGAACATGGATAAAATGAGCACGCACGCAACTCTTAAGCCAGTTTGAACTCCTAGTACCTTAAATAAAGTTGGTCTCCTCTAATAAAACAGGAATTTCTCTTAGGATCATTAAATTCTTATAGACTCCAAGCTCAATATCATAAATACAATTATGCTTTATCTTGAACACACCAAACATGAAACTAAAGTGGGTTCAAAGACAATTTCTTTCTCCATCTTATCGGTAATAATAGTTCAACTAAATCCATATTATGCAAAGAAACAAGTTTATGACTCATAACACCAACTACCTAAATTATGACCTAAAAATTTGAAAACATAAGTTGTAGTTGATAGTTACACAAAAATTCCCCTAAATCAATGAACTCGTATCCAATTAGTCAATCCTAAAGATTGTAACTATCATAGAGTAATTGAAGCTCCACATGAAGCAATTTAAAGTTCCTGTTACTTAACTAAAGTTTATCTCATCTTTAATGAAGCATGATTTGCACTTAGGTTGATGAAATACTTATAGACTCCAACTCTGAGTACTATTAATGCAATTATGTTTCATATGAGTTTGATAAATGAAACTAAGGTGCATTCAATACAACTTTATTTTGTTGTCATACGTGGCAAATTAAAAGAATTAAATCAAACAAGCGGATGAATTGAACCGAATCAATTCAACCCAAATTGATTAATTTGCTTCCTTTGTTTGGGTTGTTTATTTGATGACCCTTACAAGTAAAATATTAGACCATCAACTTTTCATTTTATAGCCATCCAACCACTCAGAGAAATATATATTTGAGTAGAAGCTAAAAATATTTGGTTTAGTGGTATGACCCTCACTTAGGGTGCAACCTCAAATGCCCCTATGTCTAAATCTTTTCTTATCAAAGGACTTCATATTTATATAAACTTGTTGTTCCTATTATTTACTTTTCAAACATACCTCTTAACTTCTCTACACTAATTGTTGGGCAACAAAGATGACATAAAGGAATTAGAATAGAGATATCAAAACTTAAGCATGTTCGCAATGCCTTGGCCATTCAGGAGCAACCTAAGTTTTTGTTTACATCCCAAGGCTTTATACTTACCATCTTAGGAAATAATGAAAAAGAAAAAAAAAACAAAAACAAAAATTAAGGTCATTAAAACTATAATGATAATACTCTTAATATCATTTCATGGTTCCCACTTTCGCTAAGTATGCCTATCCAAATGTTAAGTAGATCTAGTAGAAAGCTCTTTGATCTCATTAGGTTCTTGTTTTGTTCTCCAAGACACATTCTACATCTAGGGCTTCAATTCAAGCACATCGAGGACTTCATGTGTTTCCTGCAATACAACAAAATACGACCTTAATACCTAGGCCCAAGGATTCATACAAACGTTTTAAGTGGCTTAACAAGGGCATTTGGTCTAGTGCTATGATTCTCGCTTTGGGTGCGAGAGGTCTCAAGTTCGATTCTCGGAATGCCCCTTCAAGAGAGATTGTAGAATAAAACGAAGTAAATAAATCCAATAAAATGACACTGAGATATTTTTTTCATTCTCATCTTATTGATGATGGGAAGTTAAAGGTTTTGTGATGTAAGATTTTTTCATTCTCATCATTATTGATGATGGGAAGTTAAAGGTTTTGTGATGTAAGAATTGTAGGGATGTAGCTTAAATGGTAGAGCACTTGCTTTGCATGGAGAGGTAGGGGGATCGCTATCATGCATCTCCAAAGGAAAACTATCAATTATTAATCTTATTTATGACATAATGATCAAAGGGAGTTTTTCGTTTTCACTATTATTGATGACGGGACGTTTAGTGTTTTGTGACGTAAGAATTGAGGGGATGTAGGTAAGATGGTTGAGTGCACTCTTTGCATGAAAACTATCAATTATTAATCTTATTTATGACATAATGATCAAAGGGAGTTTTTCGTTTTCACTATTATTGATGACGGGACGTTTAGTGTTTTGTGACGTAAGACTTGAGGGGATGTAGGTAAGATGGTTGAGTGCACTCTTTGCATGCGAGAGGTACGAGGATTTTGGGTTTTGTTATGTAAGAGCTGTGGGGATGTAGCTAAGACGGTAGAGTGCATCTCCTGAAGAAACTCATTAATATTTTATTTCTATTCAATTTTTCCTTATTTTTGATATAATGAGCAGAAATATTTTTTCATTTTCACTATTATTGATAACGTGTAGTTTTGGGTTTTGTCATGTAAGAATTATGGGGATGTAGCTAAAATGGTAGAGTGCATCTCCTAAATAAACTATTGGTTATTAATATTTTATTTCTATTCAATTTTTCCTTATTTTTGACATAATGAGCAGAAATATTTTTTTTCATTTTTACTATTATTGATGGCTCACAGTTTTGTGTTTTGTTATGCAAGAATTGTGGGAATGTAGATAAGATGGTAGAGTGCTCTATTTGCATGTGATTGGTATGAGGATCGATACCCCGAACACCCCGCTCTATATTCCTAAATGCTCTATAATATGATTGTGCCTTAATGGGATAGATATTTTATATGGATTGTATACGACTTAAAATGTGGTTTGCTACACGCAAAAAAGATAGGGCTGGTTAAATGTTTAAGTCACTTTTGAAAAGTATGGTGTGGGATAAGTTGGATTATTGCCAATTATTTCTAAGAATATATTAAGTCTTGGGACTAATGTTTGCCATTTGTAGAGATGAGATATAATAGAGGTATTCATAATACCGTTCTCAGCAATTCATAGTACCACTCATTGTTCTCCTTCTAAAAATATTTATGGATTTAATCTGCCTATTATTTCTAAGAATATTAAGTCTTGGGACCAATGTTTGCCATCTGTAGAGATGACATATAATAGAGCAATACTTCATAGTACCATTCTCCTTTAGAGCAATTCATAGTACCACTCATTGTTCTCCTTTTGAAGATGTTTATGGATTTAATCCACTTACACCTCTTGATTTGCTTCCTATTCATTCTATTATTTTTGTGAGTAAAGCAACCACAAGTAAGGCCGATCTGATAAAAACTATAACTACCCAAAATTTTCTACTAATTTAAGGTCGCTACTGTATACGTAATATAAACATTCAATGCGGAAGACTTCATTTAAATTCCATAAAACATAACCTTTATCTTAAAACACAGCTATGGACTTACGTGTTTCAAAAACATCTTTAAAACGACAAAACAAAAGACTAAATAAAATAAATAAGCATTTTAAGTTAAAAACATCCTATTCTAGCCTAAGTCTAAAAAAATAAATACCACTATCCTGCATGTGCCATGGTCTTGAGTTGTGATGTCGTCGTCAGCCGTACAGGAATGCCTTGCCTTAACCTAAAAAATGTAGTAGCACATGGCTTGAGTATTTGAAGAAATATTCGGTAAGTGACCCCACTATTGGGGTTAAATGCAACAATCACATGCAATGAGATGATGGGACCTATCTTTCATTCTGTTTTCCCTACGGTGTTGTCCTAACGGGTAATTTTTAACGTATACCATATACTCTACACACAACCAAACAAATTTGAGCTTGGTCATTCATAATCTCAAACCTACAAGGTAGGAATTATAGGATATGAACTTTATTTATGTCAATATTTCTTAATAATATTAATTGAAGTACAAAGAACTTTATTTATGTCAATATTTTTTAATAATATTAATTGAAGTACGTCCAATTGATTTGAAGAACAAATTCTACTATGTGATGGACAATGTGAAATTAACGTGACAATAATAGTAGGTTCTAAAGCACAAAAAAAAAAAACGTGGATAAATTTCAAATCATGAGGTACACAAAACACATGGACTAGCAACTAAAAATGATTGATCCACTACCCGGGCATTTGGTCTAGTGGATAAATTTAAAATCTTGAGTTCGATTCACGAAATGCCCCCACAATTATATCAAATTAAATAGTTTGTTGTTTCCTACAAAAATTAAGGCGTACTACTAAGTTCAGATTGCGCCTAATACTCCTTCACGAACGAAATAATAATCAACCTCAATCGATGAAAGATTGGATTGGCGGACAGATAGGTGGCACCAATGTTGTCACACCATAGGCTAGACGCTCGTGCTTGCGACATCCCGAGCTCACGCAAGAGGACTTGCATCCAGATTAATTCGGCAGTGGCATAAGAAACCGTCTTGTATTCGCCCTCCGTACTAGAACAAGAAACTGTCGATTATTTTCTTTAACTCTAGGTGATAATATTGCCACCAAAGATATCAATAGTGTCATGTAGATAACTATCTGGGCATATGGAGGCTGACTATTTAGAGTAAAAATGTGATTAGCCTCCATTTACTTATTTTTAAACTCTCATAGAAAAACTAACTATTTCGGATGCAGACGGTTGGATATGGAGGCTGACTATTTATAGTAAAAAATGTGATAGAGTACTTATTTTTTCTTTAAACTCTAGTAGAAAAACTAACTATTTCGGATGACTATTTATAGTAAAGATCGGATAGAGATATATATACTATAAATACTAAATATTTATATATATAAGAGTAGAAAAACTAACCAGGCTACTAAATATTTATATATAGTAGGTGTGGAAGAAAAACGAAGCAAGCTACTAAATATTTATATATAGGCGTAGAAAAACTAACTATTTGGGCTCTAGAACGTTGGATACGGAGGCTTACTATTTATAGTAAAGATCTGATGAGATATATATACTAAATATTTATATATAGTAGGCCTAGACAAACTAAGCAGGCTACTAAATATTTATATATAGTAGGCGTGGAAAAACTAACTATTTGACTCTAGAATGTTGGATATGGAGGCTGACTATTTATAGTAAAAATCTACTCGAGATATATATATTAAATATTTAACTATTTGACTCTAGAATGTTGGATATGGAGGCTGACTATTTATAGTAAAAATCTACTCGAGATATATATATTAAATATTTACATACAGCTATTGAATATTTATATATAGTAGGCGTGGAAAAATTAGGAGACTATTAAATATTTATTTAGAGTAAAAATCTAATAGAGATTATATATTAAATATGGGCTAGAAACTGACTATTTATAGTAAAAATCTGTGGACATGGAGGCTGACTATTTAGAGTAAAAATCTAATAGAGATATATATACTAAATATGGGCTAGAAGCTGACTATTTATATAAAAATCTGTGGATATGGAGGCGGACTATTTAGAGTAAAAATCTAATAGAGATATATATACTATGTAAGAACCCAAGAACCCAAATCCACCGCCAACAGAAATTGTCTTCTTTGGGCTTTCCCTTTCGGGCTTCCCCTTAAGGCTTTAAAATGCGTCTACAAGGGGAAGGTTTTGGGCTTTTCCTTTCGGGCTTCCCCTCAAGGCTTTAAAACGCGTCTGCTAGGGGAAGGTTTCCACACCCTTACCCTTATAAATGGTGATTTGTTCTCCTCCCAACCAATGTGTGACATCACATACTAAATATGGGCTAGAAGCTGACTATTTATAGTAAAAATCTGATAGAGATATATACTAAATATTTATATATATTTGGCGGTTATATCGGTTAAAGTTATATATATATATAATAAACTGAAATCATATATATACCTATTAGTCAGTGCTATATTTCTAATACTTCACCTCCTCTCTTTGCATACCTTGAAGTCATTAATACAAAACTTTTAGTCAATATTTCTCCTTACATTTTCTCTATCAAGTTCTTTGTGTTCATTTAGATCGAGTGTGTGCGTTTTTGTGTGATCCTAGTAACTGGTATAGAGCAAAGTGAGATTCATCACGGTATGTGAAGATGGAAAGTTCAAAGACAAGAATTGAAAAGTTTGATGGATTCGATATCAATTTCTAGAAGATGCAGATTGAAGATTATATGACCAAAAAAATCTTCAGAAACCCCTTTTGGGGGTGAAGCAGAATATCATGACCACGGAGGACTGGAAGCTCAAGGATCGTCACGCCTTAGGCTTAATCTGGTTGACACGATCCAGAAACATGACGTTCAACATCATTAAAGAGAAGACGACAAGGCCTATTGAAGGTGTTGTCAAATATGTACGAAAATCCGTCGGCTATGGACAAGGTGTATTTGGTGCAAAGGTTGTTCAATTTACAAATTTCTGAAGGTAGCTTTGTTGCAGATCATATAAATTAGTTGAACGTGATTGTGAGCCAATTGAGCTTAGTGGAAATTATGTTCAAATATGAAATTAAAGCATTGATTTTGATGTCATCTTTACCGGAGTCGTGGTATACTGTTGTTGCTGCAATCAACAGTTCACGAGAATCTGATAAACTAAAGTTTGATGAAATTCGAGATGTCAGCGAAAGTATTCCCAAACGAGAAGTAAATTAAAGAGACCAAACAAACATGAGCGATCAAAATCAAGAAATTGAGAAAAATCTCCAAATAAACCGAACGTAAAGTGTTGAAATTGTGGAGAAAAACGACACTTTCGGACAGATTGTACAAAATTGAAGAAAAAAAAATCACAAATTTGAAAATGACATTGATTCTATATATTCAGCCGAAGATACGGAGGATGCTCTAATTCGTAGCATGAATAGCCCAACTGAATTCTGGATTTTAGATTCAGTTGCACCGTTTCATTTGTCTTCAAGTAAGAAATTGTTTCAAAATTTCAAATAAGGAAATTTTGGGAAGGTGTTATCTTGCCGACAACAAAACGTTGGAGATTGAACGGAAGAAACTCTAGCAGGAAATGGGTGGACGTTATAGGATGTCAGATATATTCCTGATCTCAAGAAGAATCTGATCTCTATTGGTCAATTGGATAGCACAGGTTATGCAGCCGAGTTTGGAAAGAGTTTGGGGAAGATTGTGAAGGGTGTCATGGTGGTAGCATGACACAAAATCTGGAACCATATACACTCACTGTAGGGTGTATAAACATGATTGCTATTGCTAAGAGTTCTTTCAATTAAAGTCTACTTGAATTGGAAGCACTCTGAGCAACAACAATCATGTTTATACACCTTACAGTAGTGTCAATAGACTTGCACATATGAGATTAAAAAAAATGAGATGATGGCTATGAATGGAGTTTTAGAAGGCCTAAAATCTATTGATATGAGTGTTTGTGCGAGCTGCGTTATGGAAAAATATAAACGAGTTAGCTTCACAAAAGCTGCCAGAGAACCATAGAAAGTGCGATTGGAAATGGTTCATACAGACGTTTAGGGACCATCTCTAGTTTCATCATTTCTAGTATCAAACTTTCATTGGTTAGATGTCTAGCACTCTGCAGTAACAACTCTCTGTTGTCCTAAGGCTATTTAGATATCTTACTACCACTCTTTTCCTCCTCACCATATCTAAACACTATAACTTTGATCCAGTATTGTCTTATATGGTTAACATTCACTCTTTAATGTCCAAGAACATTTTATAACTACCACGAAACTCAAAACATACAATAAATTCATTCCAGTTTTAAAACATATCATATACTTTGAAATAGGGTTAGACTGCTTACTTGATCGTGGCGAGACGTGTCATCCAACTAAGTCATAGAGATATACGACTCTTTATTGTAAGAAAAATCTATATAATCTAAAATTCGACTACTCTAATATTAATCTATCACAACCCAAATTTGGAGGGTTCATGTAATAGCCCAAAAATAAATAAAGAAATAAACAAATAAAAATGATTATAAAAATAGTTAAAATAATAATAATAATAAATTAATTAATTAATTAATTAAAAAAAAAAAAAAAAATTCCCAACTCCTCTCCACTAACCTCTCATCCCTTCCCACAATTATCTCTCCCCACCAACTCGAAAAGAAAAAAGAAAGAAACAGAAAAAACAATGGTCAAATTTTAGTAGAAGTAAAATGGGCTTTCAACACATTGGAGATTTAGAGATTTTTGTCTTCTATTATGGTAAAATCCTATCTCAGATTCCCTTTTCTTTTATAGTTATGGTTATAAGAAATTAAATT
This sequence comes from Cucurbita pepo subsp. pepo, assembly GCF_057944985.1. Classification (NCBI taxonomy): domain Eukaryota; kingdom Viridiplantae; phylum Streptophyta; class Magnoliopsida; order Cucurbitales; family Cucurbitaceae; genus Cucurbita; species Cucurbita pepo. Next base: position 8,325,349 of record NC_141800.1, on the reverse strand, counting down.
AAGATCAAATCTTCTTTCATATTTTAACAGGTCCTGTAATAATCAGATCCCATATCCCATCCCATATCCCATTGAGTAGGTTTTGTTAGTCTTTTAAGTTATAAAAAATAAGGTTACAAGGTTAGATTCAATAAAATTTTAGTTGGCAGATCTATAAACTAGAAGATCGTAGCCAAACAATCAACTTACAATTGGACTTACAATTGGTTAGTAATATCTGTTTACACAATTGAAAACCTATTTACAAATGAAAATAATTAGAGAGAGGGAGGGAGATTGAGGAAAGATTTGTTGAACAGGATTTAACCATAAAACAGGAAATATCATAGGCAGTGAGCTCCTTTAAATTTTGTCTTAACACGAAATATCAGAATTTTACGATGGCCAATGTAAATTAGAGAAATAATTTTGTAGAGTTCAAACTTGAAATTGATGTCAGGAGCTCATATAGGTTGACTCGGATTTCAAAGGACGGAATCGAATTTTCATTAAAGATATATTTGTGACAACTTATGCTAGCCAGGTAAGTGACCTTACTATCGGCATGGTTATATTTGATGTTGACACGTGCCCTGTAGTTCTGCACGTGTCATATATATTGATATGTGTGAATTGTCTGTGGATCGATATGCTTCCTATATGTTATGTTATGCTATAATATGTGGTTAATAATTATGGTACAATGTGCTCAAGGATATGTCTGAGATAGGATACGAGAAGGATGCACAAAACGAAATGTAACGATAGGAGTAAGATACGTTCATGAGTTCAATTCTTGAAATGTCCCTTCACCAGATTGTAGAATTAAAGATATTTACAAAGTAAATAAATACACATTAAAATGACAAAAGTTAAATACATACATTCTCATAAAACTGTGAATATGCCAAAGGCTTCATATTCATACATACCATGAAATTGTGAGAGCAAGAGAGCTCCAGGACCTAATATATATATATATATATATATATATATATATATATATATATATATATATATATATATATATATATATATATATATATAGATGATTATATATGAAAGAATGAAGTGAATACACTCCACCATTTATTACTCCACTTTCTATTTTAGAATTTCTGTGTGAATACTACACCATTTGCTACTCTTCACAAAGTTTAGTGTTTTGTGATGTAAAAAAGGTGGGGATGTAGGCTCAGATGGTAGAGCAATCGTCTTGCATGCGAGAGGGCGGAGATCGTTACCATTTATGACATAATGAGGAGAGATAGTCTTTTATTTTCACTATTTAGTTTTTTATTTTCACTATTTAGTTTTTCATTTTCACTATTATTGACGACGGGACATGGGTTTTGTGATGTAAGAATTGTGGGGATGTAGCTAAGATGGTAGAGTGCTCCTTTTGCATGTGAGAGGTATGGGGATCGATTGCCCGCATCTCCATTAGTCTTACTTCAAAAATGATTAATGATCAATAAGTACAATTGATTATATTAACAATTTATATGAAGATCAAATAAAGTAAATGAAATAATGATGATATGTTCAATGCACACTTGAATATGAAGTCCATACCAAGGACATTTGGTCTAGTGGTATGATTGATTCTTGCTTTGTTGTGACCTAAAAGTCCTAAATAATGTATCAATCCAACGCAGTAATTTGTTTCACTTTGTGTTCTGGTAGGTAAAATAATTTATTAATTAAGAATTCTGTGTATTGATTGTAAAGGGTTGATGATTAATTAAGAATTCCGTGTATTGATTGTAAAGGGTTGATGATTTTCTTTCCGTTAAATCCTTGAACTTCCTCATATACAAAAAGACGTACCTCACCTGAATAGAGTATCCTAATTGAATGCATAAAAGTTATTCATGATCGAAAAGCTCAACAAAATGCTTTTAGCCCCTCAACTCCCAACAAATATAGATTTCAAACTTGAGAAAAAAAATCATATCCAGTGAGAGCTAAAAATGATAGATGTTCAAGAAGGGAAATTTGGTCTAGTGGTATTATTCTTACTTAGGGTGTGAGAGGTCCTGAGTTAACATCTTAGAATGCCCCTGTCCTTAATTCTCTTATTACTTCGGTTATCAATTTACTCGCACGTTCTTTCTAGCATGAGATAGCGATCCCGTTATAAATATTGTTGCTCAATGTATTATAAATATTGTTAAATGGTATGGTAGCAAGAGACTAAGGGACGAAGTAAATATTATAAATATTGTTAAATGGTATGGTAGCAAGAGACTAGTAAAATTATGAACGGGACGAAGTAAATATTATAAATATTGTTAAATGGTATGGTAGCAAGGGACTAGTAAAATTGTGAAAGGGATGAAGTAAATCCCAAAGGAATGCACATATGCTAGTGGCAATGCAGCTTCAACCATAATAATTTTGAGATGGGTCATTCATAATCTTAAAGACAAGATAGGTTCTAAAGCACAAAAATATGTGGATAAATTTTAAATATAGAGGCGCATAAAACATATGGACTAGCAACTAAAAATGATAGATTCATTACAAGGGCATTTGGTCTAGTGGTATGATTCTCGCTTCGGGTGCGAGAGGTCTCAAGTTCAATTCTCGAAATGTGCCCCCTACAATTGTATCAAATTGAACATAGAAATAATTCACATAGATGTTTGGAAAAAAAAAAAAAGAAGCGCTCAACCCTCAACCCTAACTTCAAAGGCTTTACACCCTTGACCCTAACTTCAAAGGCTTTACACCCTCAACCCACACAAATTGTTCTATGATATTTTTTTCCTAGGAACTCTTTGTTATGTTAAGGGGCACAGATTCTCTATCGCACTGATCTCTCAATAGTAGTGCGCCCAAATATCGGTGAACAATAACATTTAAAGAAGTTTCAGAGAGCGAGAAGAGGCGGAATAGAGAATAGGAATGAGAAGGGTACCAAAATTTTTAGTGAGTCGTATAAGGAAGATGGAACTAGTAGGTTCGATTTTGGGTCCGTTTGAACTAAAATTTTAGACTCACTAACCTAAAGTCCATTTGTGGAAAAGAAAAAACCTTTCGTGGCCCAGTCCTCATTCACAGCCTACATCCAACCATTTCATTTTCAACCTACACACATGCTTCAAGCCCAACTCAAGTAAATAGTCAAAAGATCCGCTACATGGGCATTTGGTCTAGTGGTATGATTCTTGCTTCAGGTGCGAGAGATCTCGAGTTTGATTTTTGAAATGCCCCCAACAATTATATCAAATTGAATAAAGAAATAATTCAAATGGATGTTTGAAAAAAAAAAGAGGGGGAGAAGAACAAATCATTTCATGAGGGCTTCATTTCATTTTCAACCTACACGCATGCTCCAAGCCCAACTCATTCATTTTCAACCTACACGCATGCTCCAAGCCCAACTCACGTATATAGTCAGAAGATCCAGCCCACAATCGGAGGGAAGCATTTGTTCTAATCGTACAAACAAGTCAACTGTGCGAAATTCGTGAGGGCTTGAGGAAGCCTGCAACCTACCATTTCATTTTCAACCTACACGCATGCTCCAAGCCCAACTCATTCATTTTCAATCTACACACATGCTCCAAGCCCAACTCACGTAAATAGTCAGAAGATCCAGCCCATAACCGGAGGGATGCATTTATTCTAATCCGACAAACAAGTCAACTGTGCGAAATTCGAGGGAAGCATTTGGACAAACAAGTCAACTGTGCGGAATTCAGACTGCATGGACAATAGCATTGTATGCTCGAGTCACGTTTGGAAGAAATTTTTTAAAAACTTGAGCAAGGAAGTACGTTAAAAATAATTTCAAATAAAGTAATTAAAAATAATTTCAAATAAAGCAATATTATAAGCTAAAAGCGAATAAGCAACAACAATGGATTTGATAGCATATAACCCGGGTAGGAAGAATTGACAACTAGTCACATTCTCCTATAATACATTTTGGGAAACTTTTGTCCGGGTGGGTGTAGATATGATTTTGATGACTAGTCATACACCCTGTAGTGGCACAACAATAATAGTAAAGACCTATCTAACATGAAAACAAGTAAAAGGGGTTTGGAACGAGTAGCTGCCTTGGACAACAAATTATTTACAAAAATGGCTGAGACATGCAACATGCAGCCATAGACAACAAGCCTTGGGCAATCGTGACCGTGACATCTGTCCCCACACAATTTATTGATATCTCTATCAACCAACTCTTCATAAACTCAGCATTGTAGGATGAGGCTAACTTTAGGTCTCTCGTTGCACTTCCAGCTGATCTTAGAATGAGGAGTCTCTTCCAATCAACTAGGAGCTATTGAAAATCACTTCTCGGTTCGTTGACTCTTCACGTCTTCTATGTTGGTGTCTTTCCTACTTTCTTCGCATGAAATTTTTTCTTCTTTGCATGACGTCATACCACCTACTTCTGCTTGATGTCTTCTTGGTCCGAATAATAACGTTTCAAGTTACTAACATGAACAACAAGGTTAGTCCGCATCCATAAGAGCAATTGGATCCTATATGATGTCTTCATAATCTTGTGGATAACATCGACTAGTCCATAGTATTTTCGCACCAGTCTTTGGTTCTTGTTGCTTTGAACTCGAAGTTGACTAACGTTAACTTATATGAACTCTCTATTTTTCTTGAAATTATTGTTGTCGACGCTTCTGACTAACCATTCTCTTCATCCGTTTGGTATTTCTATGTGAATATGTGTTGCTTCAGTGGCTTGTTTTTGTCTTCCTTCTCCAATAGAGGCGTTGGCTTGGTGTCTTTGCACAACATTTGAGTGATCACTGACAAGAGCATTTGGGGGTCTAATGAACTCGACGGTTAACAAGTCATTTAGCTTTTCATAGAATTTAGCTAGCTCAGTCTCAGCCGCATGACATTTGTTTGTGGCAGGCGATCTTGACTGCAACATAAAACTAATCTTGTGATTTATTTCTCTTGGTGGGGATAAATCCATTATCTGACCTTCTTGTTTTGCGTCGTGGTGTTCATGTAGTGGCAACAAGGTTTCTATTGAGGTTGGCTCACTCGAGCTCCCCTTTTCAATTACAACAATAGCAGCAAGCGTAGATTCATCATGGCTAAGATTCTTTCTCAACTGTAGTATGGACATCATTTTCACCCCTCTTGGTTGATGGATGTTTTTCTAAATGTTCGTCAGATTAGACTCCGTTACTACTAGGAATTTTGCTAGGGACATGTAAATGACTTTGTGTTCCAGTAGGACGTTCATCCCTAACACGACGTCAAAGTCATCCATTTCAACTATCACAAAATGATTTGCCTAGTCCAAGGTTCCAGCTTGATTAGAGTTCTCATTGTGACTCTTAAGACAGATAAAACATCCAATTTGACGGCGTTCATCTTTCCTGTATCTCGATGTCAAAGGATGCTAAAATATTTTGCATTGGTCTCGATCATGAGTTGTGGGTGGTTCTAGAGTCGACAATTGTGTTCCTTGCTACTTTGTGCTTTATCCAGACCTCAACATACATAATATAATATAATATATATATATATATATATATATATATATATATATATATATATATATATATATATATATATATATTCTTTTAACTTTAACACATTTGGTCCCTGAAAGAATTGTAACTCTTATGCTCATTAATATTATAATGGTTACTACCTAAATTATAACCTAAAGGTAGAGAATTGATGTCCAACTAGCCAACCCTAAATTTGTAATCTTGGTAGAGTGATTGAAATTACGATGGGAGTAGTTTAAACTCCTAGTACCTTAAATGAAGTTGATCTCTTCTAATAAAACATGAATCCCTCTAATATCATTAATACAATTATGCTTCATCTTGAACCTTTCAAACAGGAAACTAAAAGTGTGTTTAATTGAACTTCATTTTATTGTCGTCTTGAATGATGTTAGGATATATTCTTGATTTACCTTGATATTTCATATTAGTTAAGCTTTTTGCAAAATCACAAGTAAACAACAATAACGATGAGCTTAGGTCTGTTTATTATTTTATAGAAAATTTTTTCTCCATTTATCCGTAATAACTCTCCAACTAAATTCATATTATGCAAAGAAATGCAACATTAACTAAAATTTCATCAAAACAAATCTTATTGCGATACAACATAGATGACAATTATAGCCTTCAAATAAATACTAGAGTAGTTATGGTAAACTGGATAGAAACTCTAGTGTTCATCCATAATATAACACCTACTACCTAAATTATGACTTAAAAATTTGAAAACATAAGTTGTAGTTGAAAATTACATAAAACAATCCCCTAAATCTAAGAACTTGTGTCCAATTTGTCAATCCTAAAGATTGTAACTAGCATAGAGCAATTAAAGCTCCACATGAAGTAATTTACAGTTCCAGTTACTTAACTAAAGTTTATCTCGTCTTTAATGAAGCATGAGTTGTACTTAAGTTCATGAAATGCTTATAGACTCCAATTCTTAGTACTATTAATGCAATTATATTTCATATGAGTTTGTCATAAATGAAACTCACGTGCATTCAATACAACTTTATTTTCTTGCCATACGAGGCAAAATAGAAGAACTAAATTAAACAAACTAATGAACTGAACCGAATCAATCTAACCAAACTGATTAGTTTGTTTCCTTTTTTGGGTTGTTGGTTTATTTGATAACCCTTGTATATTAGAACAATTCAATATTACATGCCTTACTTACAAACAAGTAAAATACTAGACCATCAACTTTTTGTTTTATAGTCCAACAACCCCTCAGGAAAATAGATTTCAAACTTGAGAGAAAAAAACATATTGAGTAGGAGCTAAAAATGTTTGGTTTTCTAGTAAGGGCATTTGGTCTAGTGGTATGATTCTCGCTTAGGGTGCGAAAGGTCCTCAGTTTAATTCTTGGAATGCTCCTATGTCTTAATCTTTTATTTAGTATGGGCAAAAACTATAATGATAATGCTCTTAATATCGTAAACCCTCTAAATAATTTCAGAATTAATAAAAAAGATATAATAACAAAATGAAATAACGATGATACATCCAATAAACAACTTAATATAAAGTCCATAAAATAACGATGATACATCCAATAAACAACTTAATATAAAGTCCATAATGATTTAGTGGTATGATTCTTGCTTTGGGTACCAGAGGTCTCGAGTTTGAGAACCAAGAGTGACCCAATTCACTCCTCTCGGAAGAGAATGTTTGCTCTTAATATCATTTTGTGTTTCTCACTTTCAATTGACATACCTATCCAAATTTAAAACTAATCTCGTGATTTATCTCTCCGGGTGAGAATAAACCCATTATCTGACATTCTTGTTTTGGTTCACTCGAGCTTCCCTTTTCAAATACAACAATGGCAGCAAGCATAGATTTATCATGGCTAAGATTCTTTCTCAATTGTACTATCGTCATCATTTTCACCCCTCTTGGTTGGTGGATGTTTGTCTGAATGATCGTCGTTAGACTCCGTTACTACTAGGCATGTAACTTACCAAGAAAATTAATTCCAAGAAAATTTACCAAGTCGAGTTAGACTCCGTTACTACTAGGCATGTAACTTACCAAGTCTCCAGCTTGATAATGAACTTACCAAGAAAATTAATTCCAAGATGCTTCCAGTTTGAACGATTGAGAGCTCATCTCCTCTTGATTTCTTCTTCAATTGTGTTCCTTAACTTACCCTATAGCTCATTGTATAAGACTCATTAAATGAATCAATCTCTAGACGAAAAATTTTGGACTCTAATTTCTAAATTTTAAACTTAAAACGTTTACCGAAAGTAAACTGATGGGTTCCAACGTTCCAACATCTTTTAGTCTTTGATTTCTTAACCAAAGTTGTTCCTCTCATAGCCATAAAGTTGTACAAAGGATGAGATTCATTATGGATGAGTAATTTCGCGATTTTCAGAATTATTTGCTAAAAGTTGCATAAAGATATTAAGAGCCTCGGTTGGCTTATTTTTCTTCCAACTCTGTTCGAAAAACTTACTATTTGTGCTCTACCAGGTTCGATACGGAGGCTAACTATTTATAGTAAAAATCTGACAGAGATATATTATTGTGCTTTATAAAGTTGGATATGGAGGTGGGCTATTTATAATAAAAATCTGATAGTGATATATATACTAAATATTTATATATAGTAGGCGGTTATATCTATTAAAACTATATATATAATAAAATGAAATCATATATTTACCCATTAGTCAATTCTTTCAAAATGTACATTTCTCATCCTTCATATCCTCTATTTGCATACCTGAAGTCATTAATACAAAACCTTTAGTCAATATTTCTCTTTACATTTTCTCTATCATGTTTTTTGTGTTCATTTAGATCGAGTGTGTGCGTTGTTGTGTGATCCTAATAATTGATATTAGAGCAAGGCAAGATTCATCATGATATGTGAAGATGGAAAGTTCAAAAACTGGAATTGAAAAGTTTGATGGATTCGATATCAGTTTCTAGAAGATGCAGATTGAAGATTGTACCAGAAAGATCTTCAAAAACCTCTTTTGGGGGTGAAGCCAGGTACCATGACCATAGAGGTGTGGAAGCTCCAGGATCGTCACGTCTTAGGGTTGATCTGGTTGACGCTGTCTAGTAACATGATGTTCAACATCATCAAAGAGAAGACAACATCGGGCCTATTGAAGGTGTTGTAAAATATGTACGAAAATCCGTCGGCTATGAACAAGGTATATTTGATGTAGAGGTTGTTCAATCTACAAATGTCTGAAGGTAGCTTTGTCGCATATAATATAAATTAGTTCAACGTGATTGAAAGTCAATTGAGCTCGGTGGAAATTATGTTCAAAAATGAAATTAAATCATTGATTTTGATGTCATCTTTACCCGAGTCGTTGTATACTGTTGTTGCTGCAATCAATAGTTCACGAGGATCTGATAAACTGAAGTTTGATGAAATTCGAAATGTCAGCGAAAGTATTCCCAAATGGGAAATTGGAGATTCATCAAGCAATACTTTCAGTGTTGATCGAAGGGAAAGAAGTAAATCAAAGAGCTCAAACAAACATGGGCGATCAAAATCATGGAACTGAGAAAAATCTCCAAACAAACCAAATGTAAAGTATTAAAATTGTGGAGAAAAATGTCACTTTTGGACGGATCGTACAAAATTGAAGAAAAACAAAATCACAAGTTTGAAGATGACAATGATTCTATATATTCAACAGAAGATACTAAGGATGCACTAATTCTTAACGTGAACAGCCCAATTGAATTCTGGATTTTAGATTCAGTTGCTTCGTTTCATTTGTCTTCAAGTAAGGAATTGTTTCAAAATTTCAAATAAGAAAATTTTGGGAAGGTGTATCTTGCCGACAACAAACGTTGGAGATTGAAGGGGAGAGAGATGTCTGTGTAACACCCCAAAAATGAAAGGAATTAGATCCAACAAGAATAAGCCACCCATGTAAGAACCAAATGATCAAAAGGGGAGGAATTAAAGGATTAAACAAGGATGATGATCTCAAGCAAGTCATTCTTAACTCTAACAAGTAATGTTAAGGAGTTTAAGACCTATGGAAAAAGGATTAGAAAGTAAAAGTAAGTGAAAAGGGCAAAAATGTCATTTTTCCAATTATGAAGGATCTTCCCAGATTTTTACTTCCTTGTCTAGAAGGAATTTCAAGATACTCAAGAAGGGAAATATGACCAACATGAGATGAAGGATTTTTAGAAAAATTATGAATTTTTTAGGAAAATAATATTAAAATATTCGAAAAGTGGCAAATTACCCTAATACCCCTAGAAGAATGGATAATTACGAAAATGCCCCTCCAATCAGAATCAGAGCATCTACAGTGACCATCTGAGAAATATCTCTCGAAACTCAAATCTCAACCGTTGGATCTTCCCCAAATTCGGATAAGATCTAGACAAGGGATAGATCATCACATCCCACGGCTGGTATTCAAAGCTAAAGTCAGTAAAGCCCTGATCGGAGCGGATTTTCCGACGAATTATCCAGAACGTTCAATCTCCGAATAACGACAAATTTGAAGCTTTCAATGTCGGTTTAAGCTCCTCCTATAAAGTCTGAAGTAGGGGCAACAATATGGAACAAGACTCGAGCAAGGTTGAGCACCCATTTGAGAGTTATGAGCGTTTGGATTGTGGGTCTCCTACTCTCGGGTTTCTTCCAAATTCGAGAGAAATTCTCCACCATTCCTCCTCAAACTTATTCCTATAGTTTCTAAACAAGATTACCCACAATTTATATGAAGGAATCGAGAGCTGAAACGTCGTATAACAAGATACCCAAGTGATAACAAATCCAACATTTCAGGTGAGTTGCATACCGAGAATGATTTCTCGAAATTAAGGACCCACACTCAAAGACGTTCCTCCAAACCAATTCCAATAGCATGAGAAAATGATATGGAAGAGGTTCCATGAAGAAATCGGGCCTTGAGAACCCCTAGAATCGGCTACCCGATAAGAAATCCCCTGTTTTAGCTCCGGCATGGGAAATGATTTTGGACGAACTTTGGAGCACAATATCTTAGGCTGTGATCCACGAAAAAGGTATGAAATCAATCTCAAGCTATTCCTTGTAACACCATCGTTAAGTTTAATGAAGAAATCGAGGGGAGAGACGAAGATATTGAGGCTGTGGAAGGCCACTTTCAGACGGCGGCGCAAAGGACGCGCGCGTCTTCTTCCTGTCCAGAGGAAGAAGACGATGACGTGGCCGGTTTAGTTGAACCGGCCAAGTCAGCCCAAAATCTGACCTTCCCTCGGTGTTTCTCAATTTTAACCCCCTTCCATACTGGTTCTCATGACAAAACTTATGGTTCTAGAAACTAGACACAATAAGGAGTCTATGGAAGGAAGTGTGAAGTAATTCGGGTACCGGAAGCAAAAGAACGAAGGTCCCGAACGTCGACAATGAGGTAAGTAGCCACCTTGGACTTTTCTTAAGAAGTACTTGTAGGAATCGCTTGGAATTTCATATGAACCCTAACCCAAGTATTACACAAGGATCTATGAAAGAAAAACTCAAAGAACCGTAAGTTAAGGCCCTGAACCGATCAAATTGCTTGAGATTTAAGGACCATTAAAATAACCCACTAAATGAGCCCTGATGCCTATGAAATTTTAATGATGATCATATTATAGCATGCTTAGATTATGTGTGAAATTTAGTGGTCAATGGATAAGGATAAGTAGGTAAACCAAGAAATGGGGCAAAATGACCATAATGCCCTTAAGGATATCTACCTACGGTTCATGACCTAGATGACCTCCAAATGCTATGAAACTCTACCATAGATCTTATTTTATGATTCTTGATGATGTGGTGAAGTTTGAAATTCATTGGAACTCGTTAAGTAGCAAAACCAAGAATTAGGGGGAAATTACCATAATGCCCCTAAGGAAGACTACCTACGGGTCAAGCCCTAAATGACCTACCAACATTATGAAATGTTGTATGAATCGTTATCTCAGGATGTTGTATAAGGTAATGAAGTTTGGGAGTCGTTGGGAAACGTTAGATAGCGAAACCAAGATATGGGGAAAATGTACATCACGATCCACATGACTTTACCTCCTAGAATGACTAATGAGGTACCCACGAAATAAGAGATTTCCCATAGGTACCCTTGGTTGCTAATAAGATTATAAGTGCACAAGGTTACGTTGAGCTATTCCTAAGAAGAACCTTTAAGTTCCAAGCTTGACCCAAGACGTTATGCATAAACCTAGGATCCCCAAGAATACAAGAAACACCTAGGTTAATGCAGATGGTATGCTTAACAAGTTGCTAGGATCCATGCCCGGAGTAACCATTATATCCCATCATGAAGTGTACCACGAGATCCCTATTCATCTTTAGGTGAGATGCCCTGCTATATGTACCATGAGCAAGTTGTCATGATGGACTTATTATTTTCCTCACCTAAATGAGATGCCCTGCAACACGATATGCTAGCAGGATGCCACGTTTATGATAATGTCACCTATGCACTCATGGGGAGAAAACTAAGGGTTACTTTGAAAGTGTTTTCAGGACTAAAACACGATATATGACATGACAACCTCGAAGGGTTAGTTCCTGAAAACGAAACAAGAAGTCATATCCTAGCTAAAGGTCTAAATATGCTCCAAATCACCAACCATGTCCTATAAGGTCTATTTTGTATGACACGAGGATAAGCTCAAGATTTCAAGTTGGTTGGAGCAAGTTTGGAACATAAGCCAAGATGGAAACGCCTAAAGAAAACGTGTCAAGATTCAAGACTCTTCTAGAACCCTCTAAAGAACTCCCTAGGAATCTATGACCTTCTAGAACAACTCACGCTAAGATGGGTTCATATGATACGAATGCATGTTGATTTATGCTTCAAGAAAATAAGAACCTTAGAAACTTACAAGGTTAAGAGCCAAGAACATTACCAAACAAGCTTTACAAACTACCAAGATAAGAAGAATGCTAGGTACCACTCAAAGATGAGGACCAAAGTCCTTAGACATGAAAATTCAAGAATGCTAGGTATTACTCTAAGCATGTCTAATTGTGGCCCATAACTCCCACCATGCAGTGCTTTTTAAGGAGGCCTTTTTCCTCTTCTAGGTGGGATGCCCTGCACCGTGTTTGCTTTCCAGGATGTCATGTTTGGCCTCATTCCCCTCACCTAGATGAGATGTCCTGCTCCATGTTATGATTTGCAGGATGCCATATTCATGTATGCACCGATCACGCGACCTATATGGTCTATGTTAGATTATGCGACCTTTATGGTCTAGGCCATATTCATGCATGCATCGATTACGTGACCTTTATGGTCTATGTCATGTTCATGCATGTATCGATCACGTGACCTTTATGGTCTATCATGGGGAGAACCTATGGCCACGATGAAGCAAGAAGAGAGTAAGTTACCCTAGCCATGAATTAAGAACCTCCTAAGACCTCCCACGGTACATCATGTTTATGACTTAGACTACATAGGAACTCATGAAGCCTGTGTCGCTTGGAACTCATGAAGCCTCGGACATAGGATGACAAGTTTATGTCTAGTACCGTAAGTCATAAGGGAAGTGTCTTGGAGAACGAATAAAGAAACATAACAAGAACAAGATAAAAACAAAAACATGAAAAGAAAAAGTGTGGTACCTTAGCATATCAAGGACACGATTAAGAGCCTACAAGTAGGCGGCTTACTGAGTCTTTGTACTCACTCCTTATTCTCCATTTTTTTCAGGAAATAAGGAGCTGGTCGAGGTCGGGAGCGGACTCTGGAGCAGGTGCCATAGACAAACCTCACCCATCGTCCTTCAACCCTTTTTTGTCGTCCCTTAACTTGTGTTTTAACTGTTGTATTGTGTTTTAAAATACTTTGTATAAACTTTATTTTGATATAATGTTTGATATGTTTTAAGTTTTAGTTGTTTTATTTTGTTGAAAAATTTACCCGTCTTTTTAGAGTCATCGAGTCAGCCCAGTCCTTACAGTCTGCATACAAACTCTAGCAGGAAATGAGTGGACATTATAGGATATCAAATATATTCCTGATCTCAAGAAGAATTTGATCTCTATTGGTCAGTTGGATAGCATAGGTTATGCAGTCGAGTTTCGAAAGAGTTAGGGGAAGATTGTGAAGGGTGTCATGGTGGTAGCATGACACAAAATTTGGAACCCTATACACCACGATAGTGTGAACCCTATACACAACTCGTAGTAACAGCAACCATGTTTATACACCCTACAGTAGTGTCAATAGACTTGCACATATGAGCGTCAAAGAAATGAAGATGATGGCTGCGAATGGAGTTTTAGAAGGCCTAAAATCTATTGATATGGGTGTTTGTGAGAGCTACGTTATGGAAAAATATAAACGAGTTAGCTTCACAAAGGCTGCTAGAGAACCAAAGAAAGTGCGATTGGAAATAATCCATATAGACGTTTGGGGACAATCTCCAGTTTCATCATTTATAGTACCAAAATTCCATTGGTTAAATGTATTGCACTCTGCAGCGACAACTCTCTGTTTTCCTAAGGCTAGTGAGATATCTCACGACCACTCTTTTCCTCCTCAACATATCTTGACACTATAACTTTGATCCACTATTCTCTTAAATGGTTAACATTCACTCTTTAATGTCCGAGGACATTTTATAACTACCAAAAAAACTCAAAACATACAATAAATTCATACAAGTTTTACAACATATCATATACTTCAAAATAGGGTTAGACTGCTTACTTGACCGCGGCGAGACGTGTCATTGAGCTGAGTCATAGAGATATACGACTCTTTATCCTAAGAAAAAATCTGTATAATCTAAAATCCGGCTGCTTTGATATCAAACAACTGAACTCTAGTTATATTCTTCTTTTTCGCCCTTTTTTTTTTCTTTCTTTATTTTTCCTCTTTATTGAACTCTAATTAGCTATCTTACTATCCCCTACTTAGGAAGGATGGATCAAAATGAAAAACTTGTAACTATTTTCTTTTATACTTTTAATGAGTTTTTTTTTTAATATTTGTAACTATTTTTTCTTCCATATCATATTTAAATTTGGTCTCTAAATTTCTCAATAAATTCCTAAAAATTTGAACGTAAAAAAAAATTGAGAAATTAATCTTCATTTGAACTCGTTACAGCATAACAGAACATAATATATGTCAAACACTCACAAAGTACGACACGTGGAGGGGCTACGGAGCACGCGTTGTTAATACCTCATACAATTCATCCAACCAAGCCAATAGTAACACCACTTACCTAGTTGGTCCAAAGAAAAGTCACTAAATTTTTTGTATTGATGTTCGTTAGATCATACTCATCGATGTCTAGTTCCAAAGCTAAATCCATACCGACTTCCTTCACTCTCCTTCTTTTTCTCCTTCTTTATTCAAATCTGCATTGGTGGGATGAAGAAAGAATGAGTTGGAGATTGAGAAATGGGATGAGAAATAAAGAATGTGATGGAGGAAGAGGAGGAAATGGGAGGAAGTGGAGAACATGGATAAAATGAGCACCCACGCAACTCTTATGCATGCTAGTTTGAACTCCTAGTAGCTTAAATAAAGTTGGTCTCCTCTAATAAAAAAGGAATTTCTCTTATGATCATTAAATTCTTATAGACCCCAAGCTCAATATCATAAATACAATTATGCTTTATCTTGAACACACCAAATATGAAACTAAAGTGGGTTCAATTTAACTCCATTTTATTGCCATCTTGAATGATGTGTAGGGTATATTCTTGATTTACCTTAATGTTCTTATGGGATGATAGTTTATATTAGTTAAGCTTTTTGCAAAATCACAGTTAGAAGACAACAACGATGAACCTAGGTCTATTAGTCATTTCAAAGCCAATTTCTTTCTCCATCTTATCGGTAATAACAGTTCAACTAAATCCATTTTATGCAAAAAAAAAACAAGTTTACGACTCATAACACCAACTACCTAAATTATGACCTAAAATTTTGAAAACATAAGTTGTAGTTGATAATTACACAAAAATTTTCCTAAATCCATGAACTAGTGTCCAATTAGTCAATCTTAAAGATTGTAACTAGCATAGAGTAATTGAAGCTCCACATGAAGTAATTTAAAGTTCCCATTACTTAACTAAAGTTTATCTCATCTTTAAAGAAGCATGGTTTGCACTTAAGTTCATGAAATGCTTATAGATTCCAACTCTTAGTACTATTAATGCCAGTATGTTTCATATGAGTTTGTCATAAATGAAACTAAGGTGCATTCAATACAACTTTATTTTCTTGTCATACGAGGCAAAATAGAAGAATTAAATTAAACAAACTGATGAACTAAACCGAATCAATCCAACTCAAATTGATTAGTTTGTTTCCTTTGTTGGGTTGTTGGTTTATTTGATAACCCTTGTATATTATAACAATTCAATATAAAATGTCTTACTTACAAGTAAAATATTAGACCATCAACTTTTCATTTTATAGCCGTTCAACCACATAGAGAAAAATATATTTGAGTAGAAGCTAAAAATATTGGGTATTTAAGAAAAGACATTTGGTTTAGTGGTACGACCCTCACTTACGGTGCAACCTCAAATGCCCCTATATCTAAATCTTTTCTTATCGAAGGACTTCATATTTATATAAACTTGTTGTTCCTATTATTTACTTTTCAAACATACCTCTTAACTTCTCTACATCAATTGTTGGGCAACAAAGTCGACATAAAGGAATTAGAAAAGAGATATCAAAACTTAAACATGTTCGTAAGGGCTTGACCATTAAGTAGCAACCTAAAGTCTTTCTTTACATCCCAAGGCTTTATACTTACCATCTTATGTAATTAAGAAGAAAAAAAAAAAAACAAAAATTAAGGCAATTAAAACTATAATGATAATGCTCTTAATATCATTTCATTTTTCCCACTTTTGGTGAGTATGCCTATCCAAATCTGAAGCAGGTCTTGTAGAGAGCTCTTTGTTCTTATTATGTTATTAAGACACATTCTACATCCAAGGCTTCAGTTCAAGCGCATCGAGGACTTCATGTGTTTCATGCAATACGACAAAATACAACATTAATACCTAGGCCCAAGGATTCATACATACGTTTTAAGCGGCATAATAAGGGCATTTGGTTTAGTGGTATGATTCTCGCTTTGGGTGCGAGAGGTCTCAAGTTGGATTCTCGAAATGTCCCTTCAAGAGAGATTGTAGAATAAAACGAAGTAAATAAATACAATAAAATGACACACGTTAAATACATACATTCCCATGAAATTGTGAATGATAATCCAAATAATAATATTAATGCATTCTATGTCGAAGTGATTCATAAATTATACCTAATTTTCTCCCATTTTGGACCTATTATTGATGACGAGACGTTGAGGGTTTTGTGACATGAGAATCGTGGGATGTAGCTTAGATGGCGCTTTGCATGCGAGAGGTACGGGGATCGATACCCTGCATCTCCAAAATAATACTATCTATCATTAAATATGTAATTTCTTTTCAATTTTTCCTTAGTCATGACATGTTGAGTAGCAATATTTCTTCATGACGTGAAATTTAGGATTTTGTGGTACAAGTATTGTGGGAATGTAGCTCAGATGGTAGAGCGCTCACTTAGCATGCGAGAGGTATGGGGATCGGGGATCGAGATACCCCGCATTTCCAAAAGAAAACTATTTGTTTTTAATTATTAACATTTTATTTCTGTTCAATCTTTCCTTATTTATGACATAATGAGCGGAGATATTTTTTTCATTTTCACAATTATTGATGATGGGTCATTTAGGGTTTTCTAATGTAAGAATCGTGGGGATGTAGCTCAGATGGTAGAGCTTCCCATGTGGGAAGTACGGGATCGGTACCTTTCTTCTTCAAATGAATCGATTATTAAATATATTATTTCTTTTCAAAATTTTCATATTTACTGCATGATGAGCAGAGATAGTTTTTCATTTTCACTATTATTGAGGACGAGACGTTTAGGGTTTTGTGACCTAAGAATTGTGGGGACGATTGTAAAGCTCATTTTCACTATTATTGAGGACGAGACGTTTAGGGTTTTGTGACCTAAGAATTGTGGGGACGATTGTAAAGCGCTTGCTTTGTATGCGAGAGGTATAGGGATTGATACCTTACATCTCCAAAATAAAACTATCTATTATTAAATATATTTTTTACTTTCAATTTTCCCTTATTCATGACATGTTGAGTAGCAATATTTCTTCATTTTCACTATTATTGAGATTAAATCCAGGCCACTAACTTCTTTTGTGGGAGTGGGAGACTATAAATATCCTCATGTCCTCAAATTATTATGTAAAAATTAGATTTCATAGGAATGAAATTGATCTCTCATGCTTAGAAGTTCTCCTTAAAAATCCGAGCATTATCTCTACCATTTCTAAGTTTCAAGTAATTATTATGTAAAAATCAGATTTGAGAGGATTGAAATTATGTTTACTAGCACATTTGTTTTTTAACATGAGATAGAAGTAAACGTAGTAGTAAAAATAAGTTAATCCCATTATACAATATAAATATTGTTAACGAAGTAGTTTTGACATATCAATGTAGGTTTTGAAAACTAAAGTTAAAGGATAAAAATTTTTAAAAAAAATCAAATAAAAGTCGTTTTCAAAAACTTAGTTGCAGTGAAATTTTACTTAAAATTCAAATGTATTGTTTCAATATCTATCCCAAAGGAATGCATATGCTTTAATGGCAATGCAGCTTCAATTAAAATAATTTGGGTAAGGTAAGGTAGGAATTATAGGATATGAACTTTATTTATGTCAATATTTCTTAATAATATTAATTAAAGTACATCCAATTGATTTGAAGAACAAATTCTATTATGTGATAGACATTGTGAAATTCACGTGACAATAATAGTAGGTTCTAAAACAAAAAAAAAAAAAAAAAAACATGTGGATAAATTTCAAATCTTGAGGCACACAAAACACATGGACTAACAACTAAAAATGGTTGATCCACTATAAGGACATTTGGTCTAGTGGTATTATTCTCGTTTCGGGTGCAAGAGGTCTTGAGTTCGATTCACGAAATGTCTTCCCACAATTATATCAAATTAAAGCGGTGCTCCTTGTTCGGAGCATGTTCAAAAAAGCTTGGGATTGGCGGATAGTGTCACGCTTTTAGTCAATATATCTCCTTACATTTTCTCTATCATGTTGTTTGTGATCCTAATAATTGGTATCAGGGCGAGGCGAGATTCACCACAGAGAAGATGGAAAGTTCAAGACAAGAATTTAAAAGTTTGATGGATTCTATATCAGTTTTTAGAAGATGGAGATTTTCACCCGGATACTATGACCGCAGAAGAGTGGAAACTTAAGGATCGTCACGCCTTAGGGTTGATCTAGTTGATGCTGTCTAGAAACACGACGTTCAACATCATCAAAGAGAAGACAACATTAAGCCTATGAAATGTGTTGTCAAATATGTACGAAGATCCGTTGGCTATGAACAAGGTGTCGTCAATTATATACAAATGTCTGAATGTAGATTTGTTGTAGATCATATAAATTAGTTCAACGTGATTGTCAGTCAATTGAGCTCAATGAAAATTAGGTTCAAAAATAAAATTAAAGTAGTAATTTTGATGTCATCTTTACCTGAGTCGTGGTATACTGTTGTTGCTGCAATCAACAGTTCACGAAAATCTGATAAACTGAAGTTTGATGAAATTCAAGATGTCAGTGAAAGTAAAACAAAGAGCCCAAACAAACATGGGCGATCAAAATAAAGGAATCGAGAAAAATCTCTAAACAAACCAAACGTAAAGTGTTGAAATTGTGGAGAAAAATGACACTTTTGGACAAATGGTACAAAATTGAAGAAAAGCAAAATCACAATATATTATTCCTTTTCAATTTTTTCTTATTTACGACATAATGAGCAGAGATAATTGTGGGCTTTCGTCGAGCCCCGAGCTTGTGGTCCTCCTTTTAGTGTGGGTTCCATTGGATGATGTAGCTCAGAGGGTAGAGCAATCATTTTGCATGCGAAAGGTGCGGGGATCGTTACCATGCATCTCCAAAGAATACTATCAATTGTTAAATATATTATTTCTTTTCAATTTTTTCTTATTTATGACATAATGATGAGAGATAGTCTTTCATTTTCACTATTTAGTTTTTCATTTTCACTATTATTGATGATGGGACCTATGGGTTTTGTGATGTAAGAATTGTGGGGATGTGGCTAAGATGGTTGAGTGCTCTCTTTGCATGCGAGTGGCACGGGGATCGATTGCCCGCATATCCATTAGTCTTCTTTTACCCGCATCTCCATTAGTCTTCTTTTATTAATGATCAATCAGTAGAATTCATTGTATTTGTAGGGTTTAGTAGGATTACTTGAACTATATGTAGAGACATCAGAGTGGATCAAGATTACTTGAACTGACATCAGAGTGGATCAA
Source organism: Cucurbita pepo subsp. pepo (assembly GCF_057944985.1). NCBI lineage: Eukaryota > Viridiplantae > Streptophyta > Magnoliopsida > Cucurbitales > Cucurbitaceae > Cucurbita > Cucurbita pepo. The sequence continues at coordinate 8,305,446 of NC_141800.1, read as the reverse complement.
GATTACTTGAACTATATGTAGAGACACAAAATGATCTATAGTACAGGGATAAAGTTGAGTACACTATGGATGCGGCCCACTTTTGTATATGATATAAACAATGTGATCACTAAATTGTACATGTGAGTGGGGGCGTCCTATACAATGAGTATTGCATAAGATTGGACCATGAAGAAAACCACTCTCACTTTATAATGTCGTTTATTGTTGAGACTGATTTTTTCATTCAATGACCCAGGTAACTCGATCTTAATCCTGAGCTAACTATGAACTCCTGTTTATTCAGAATTATCCTTAGATTTGCATGGGTGAGAGTGACCCGAGTTCGCAGACTCAATAAGCCTCCAATTTCAAGGGTAAGACTGGGTGAATAGCTGGGGACATTGAGTGTAAGATGGAATTTACACCTACCCGCTTTTAGGGATAGTAGAGAGGTTGTTCCCTCAAGTACTGAATTTGAGAGGGAATTGGTTTGGTGGTTGGACCACAAACCAATTGTTCATTAGATGATCAGTGGGACTCAAGGAACAAGCAGTAACTTTAGGGGTAAATCGATAAATTGACCCAGCTCTAGTTACGAACTGTTAGGTTGAATGGCACAATGACCTAGGGTCACGACCTCATGTATTTTATAGATGTGTATAATGAAGATTACATTCTAAATCATAGATTTAGTAACAAACCATGAAATCATAGATTTGGTAACAAAACTATGAAATCATAGATTTGGTAACAAACCAGTAAATCATAGATTTGGTAACAAACTAGTAAATCACTAGATTATCTTACTATATATGACCTATTCTATGTTTAACACCCACCCTCAATCTGGACGATGTACTACTAAGTTCAGATTGCGCCTAAAATTGCTAAAAGAAGGAGCTGGCAATGGCTTTGTCATGATATTGGCGAGCTGATCCTTGGAGGAAATGAGTCGAACATCAAGCTGACGAGACGATACTCGTTCACGAACGAAGTGATAATCAACCTCAACATGCTTCGTTCGTCGATGAAAGATTGGATTGGCGGACAGGTAGGTGGCACCAATGTTGTCACACCATAGGCTAGGCGCTCGCGCTTGCGAGATCCCGAGCTCACGCAAGAGAACTTGGATCTAAATTAATTCGACGGTGGCATCAGCAACCGCCTTATATTCGGCCTTCGTACTAGAACGACAAACTGTCGATTGTTTCCTCGAACTCCAAGAGATAAGATTGCCACCAAAGAAGATCACATAGCCTCCAGTGCTTCGACAATCATCAGGATTCCCGACCCAATCAGCATCCAAAAAGGCACTCAACAAATCAGTGCTGGACTTTGTAAGACATAAACCCATATCAATAGTGTCATGTAGATAATGGAGAATTCGTTTGACTGCCGCCCAACGTATAGATGTCGGGGAGGACATGAACTGACACACTCTATTGACACAGAATGATATATCAGGACGTGTTAGAGACAAATATTGGAGAGCACCAACGACACTCCGATAGCGAGTAGTATCCTCAGGCGAAAGCTTTTCACCACCATCCAATAACAACTTCTCATTAGGAAGCATAGGTGTAGGCACAACTTTGGAGGTGAGCATATTGGTTCTGGACAATAAATCTTGAATGTATTTTATGTTGTGTCAGAATAAGTCCATTGGAAGTATGGCGGACTTCAATCCCAAGAAAATAACTCAAAATGCCAAGATCCTTGACGGCAAAATCATCCTGAAGCTGTGTAAGAAGTTTCTCAGTAGCCGTAGAAGATGAGTTGATAATAATAATGTCATCAACATAGATGAGAATATACATCTGAATGCCCGTCTTGTTAAAAATGAAAAGAGAAACATCAGCCTTTGAAGGTGTAAAATCCAGCTGTAATAGTTTGGAGCTAAGGCGAGAAAACCAGGCACGCGGAGCTTGTTTAAGGCCATAAAGCGACTTATCCAGCTTGCAGAGGTAACCAGGGTGTTGAGAATCCACAAATCTAGGGGGCTGCTTCATATAAACATCTTCATTAAGAAAGCCATGAAGAAAAGCATTTTGAATATCAATCTGCCGAATAGCCCAACCACGAGAAATAGCAAGAGATAATAAGAGACGAATGGTAGTGGGCTTAACAACTGGACTAAAGGTATCATCATAATCAACGGCATACTGCTGTTTAAAACCTTTAGCAACCAGGCGTGCTTTGTAGCGATCAATAGAGCCATCTAGCTTTTGCTTGAGTTTGAAAACCCATTTGCAATCAATAACGTTAAGACCAGCACGAGTTGGAACTAAGTGCCATGTCTTATTTTTTTGAAGTGCCTGAAATTCATCATTCATTGCCTGACGCTAGAGGGGATGCTCCATAGCAGTAATATGTGAAGTAGGTTCAGAGGCAGAAGACTGAGCTACAAGATATGTTACTGTTCCATCTGTATGCACCTTGGGTTTCTTGATATTGTGCTTCAATCGAGTACCATACGGATGAGTAGTAGGTGCAGGATCCACATTTGAGGGGACAGCCGTATCAGCCGTTGCGAGGGGAGCAACCGATGCTACAGCAGTTGGTTGACCAGCGGTTGAGGATTCGACCGGGCATTGCGCAATATCATCTGCTGGCGGAGGAGCCGAGACCTTAATCATTAGCGAAACAACCAATACTGATTCGCATGGCAGCGACGCGGAGGATTGCTGCGGCAATTCCGAAGCTGATGTAGACACCAAATTTTCTGCATCCAAAAAGTTAGTAGGCCCAGACATATGCATGTGATCATTCTCCAAATTAGTACTGCTATTACCCAAATGCAAGGTGCACAAATCAGGGGCATTATGCGTCGACTGCATGATTGGGGAAGAATTAGGTGGGGCTCTCTTGAATGGAACAATGTTTTCATCAAATATGATGTCTCTAGACATATAGACATGACCAAAATCGGTGTCAAGATACTTATACCCTTTATGTAAAGAACTGTAGCCTAGAAAGACACATTCCTTTGATCGAAAAGAGAGCTTTTGTTTGTTATAAGGACGAAGATGAGGCCAACAAGCACACCCAAAATTTTTTAATAAGGATTAATTTGGTGGGGTATGAAAAAGAAGCTCTAAGGGGCATTTTTTATCGATGACACGAGTAGGAAGACAATTGATGAGATATGTGGCTGTAAGAAACGCGTCGTCCCAAAATTTAATAGGTACATGAGCATGAGCTAGAAGGGCTAGACCAGTTTCAACAATATGACGGTGCTTGCGTTCAGCAGACCCATTTTGTTGATGTGTGTGAGGGCACGAAACACGATGAGCAATTCCAAGGGAACGAAAAAATGTGTTATGAATTTTCTGATATTCTCCACCCCAATCAGATTGGACCCACTTGATTTTAGTATCTAGGAGGCGCTCAACATGAGCTTGGAATTGCAAAAATATACGAGGAGCTTCTGTACGATCATGCATCAAATAGATCCACGAAAATTTACTAAAATCATCAATGAAACTAATATAATATTTAAAACCCTCAACAGATGGAGGTGTAGGGCCCCAAACATCCGAAAAAATAAGTTCCAAAGGTGACGAAGACCTATGGGAAGAACTAGTATATGGTAATTGATGACTTTTTGCTAACTGACACGCATTACAAACTGACAAAGATGACTCATTAGCACACGAAATATTATTGAGACGCAAAATTGATTTTACTACTTGAGATGAAGGATGTCCAAGACGTGCATGCCATTGGGCGTGAGTAGTAGATCTGCTCACCAAGGCGTGCTTGAGATCATCGACATCGGATGACTTAATAGGATAAAGACCAGATTCATACCTCCCATTTAGGAGACTTTTCCTCGACCGTCGATCCTTTATAGAAAAATGCCAAGGATGGAATTCAAAAAATACGTCATTATCACGAGAAAATTTATGAACGGAAGGAAGATGTTTGGAAATTTCAGGCACATGCAAAATATTACGCAATGCAAGAGGACGAGTAGTAGTATTAATTAGAGAATGATCAGTATGCAAAACATGCAAACCTGCTCCATTGCCGACTTGAACTTGTTCACCTCCATGAGAACGTTCACGCACAGCGAGATGATCTAGGTCACTGGTGATATGATCCGTAGGCCTGTGTCGCTGTACCAATTTGGGTCAATCTTGTAAGAGGAAGTAGTCGCCAGTGCCGTAGGAGGAGCAGAAGAAGGTTCATCTTGATAGGACTCATCCATCCTATGCCAGAAGCGGATAGCAGTATGCCCCACTTTACCGCAGATCTGGCAGGAAGGACGAGCAGAAGGGCCACGGCGATCACCAGCAGGACGAGAGGGTGCGTAACCTTGAGAACGACCACGACCACGATCCCTACACCTACGATTCTTCTGCTGACCACTACGACTAGCATAATTGGCAGAAGATCCAAGATTTAGCTGAAGTTCAGCACAACCAATATAATTGGCAGAAGATCCCGGATTTAACTGAAGTTCAGCCTGGTGTTGTAGTTGGCGAGCTTCATACGTCATTAGATGTGCAAACACATCATCAAGCGTGAGGGCTTCACTCTTGGTAGTCATTGAGGTGACGATGGGATCATAGTCAGGGCCAAGACCAGTGAGAAGATAGGCGATCACATCATCATCTTGCAAGGCAGAGCCGACGGCGGCCAACTCGTTGGCCAGCCCTTTGATCTTGCGAAAATAATTTGCAGCAGATTGATCTCGTTTCTTGGACGTGGCGAGCTCAACACTAATCTGAGTAGTGCAAGCACGAGTTGATGATGAAAACATCCTCTGCAGGGTATCCCACACCTCCTTGGACGTAGTAGCAGCAACCACATCGTGAAGAATCTCCTCAGACATGGTGGAGAGAAGGCCGCTAAGGACCTGTTGATCCTGATCATACCACTGATTATAGGCCGGATTAGAGACCAGCTCAGCACTAGCAGTTGAGGAAGGGACCAGCTTGGCAGGTGCGGCATTGGTGCCATCGAGGTAGCCCATAAGCTTCGTACTCCGTACGTAGGGGAGGAGCTGGGCACGCCATATGATGAAGTTGTTTTTGGTTAGACGAATTGTGACAGCATGGTGTAGAGGGATTGGGCAAAGGTCGCCATGGTAGTTGAGACGGTGTTGGAGATGGTGGATGGAAAGGAGGAAGAAGATATGGTAGACATTTAAAAAATAAACCTTGGCTCTAATACCATGTTAGGTTGAATGGCACAATGACCTAGGGTCACGACCTCATGTATTTATAGATGTGTATAATGAAGATTACATTCTAAATCATAGATTTAGTAACAAACCATGAAATCATAGATTTGGTAACAAAACTATGAAATCATAGATTTGGTAACAAACCAGTAAATCATAGATTTGGTAACAAACTAGTAAATCACTAGATTATCTTACTATATACATATATGGTCTATTCTATATTTAACACGAACAACCTGTGAAGGATCGACTTACCATAGGCTAAGCATGTTTCATGCATTCCAAGTATGTTATAAGTGTTATAATGTATAGTATGCATGTTTAGGGTTCCATGAGTGATAGATATAAATTTTTATATTATTGCATGAAATGGATGATTATATAATTGTTATATAAAGCATGTTATAGGTTATTTTCAACGTCATAAAACGAGATAGATGTTAAAATCTATAACAAAGATAAATGCATGCTCACTTAAGGTTAACAACCAAGCACGATCAATTTTAATAGTTAAAATAGGTCGATATCTTGTAAAACTACGGTTACAAGAAAACTCACCTGGCATGATCTTGTCTAAGGCTGGAGGTACTTAAGTTGACGGTTTACGGAACACCTGCTACCTGGAGATCGGGTCAGTACTTGAGCTTAGTTAGCCCAGTTTTATGAGCATGCGTGAGCGATGTAAGGATTTTTTTTTTAAAAAAAAATGAAAAATCACCTAGACATCATAGGTAAAAATCCAGTATAAATGTTATACTTGGAAAAATCACCTATACTTAAGTTATATTTAATTAGTCGGAATATACCTAAGTAATAAGTATACCCAACCGTCTAAAATACTTAGTGGGAGGAAAAAGGTATATGAGATACATCTTTTTCTTTTATCACTCTCTAAAAAATTCACACCGTGAGATTCATGCTCGGGCTCGTGTCGTCCTAGTAGCGGCCGCCATTTAGAAGGTATTTGCATGAGTCAATAACAAGGTGAATAGAGAAAGTATTTATAGTCAGTGAGAGAAGGAAGTATATCAACACATCCTATGGTCTCCACCACTAGGTTGCACCGTGAGATTTCCATGTTCCGCCTACATGTTGCTCTAGAGCAACTACACATTCGGAGGGTCGTAACATGGGAGTTGGAACAACGCTGTAATAACCCGAAAATAATAAATAAATAAATTAAATAAAAATAAAAATAAATTAATTAATTAAAAAAAAAAAAAAAAAAAAAAGAAGAAAGAAAAGAAAAGAAAAGAAAAAGACAGCAGCAGCTTGAAGCTGCTGCCATGGAGAACGGAAGAATGGACAGGTGGATTGAAGGGAAAAGAAAGAAAAGAGAGGAAGATGGAGGTGTGGGATGAAGAAGGGTGGTTTTATTTTGTGTTAGTGTTATGGATGGTGGTGGTGGTTGGCGTTGGCAAGGCCGACGAGGAAGCACCAAATATTATCGAAGAAACAGAGGAAGAGGGAAACAGAAAACAGAGAATGTTATAATCCATGTTTTCCTGCAAAACCTTAAGGTTCTTTGGCGTTTGTTGTGACAACGTGCAAACCTGAGGATGGGGAGACGATTGTGAAGGCTTTTCAGCCATTGAAGCTCTGAACTAAGCTGATTTAAGCGGTTGTCGCAAAGGTAACGAAAAACCCATATCACCGAACCTTTAAATCTCGATATCTTGGTTCATATTGTATAATGAGTTATGAAATAGGGCTTGTTAGAATCGTAATAAGGAGATCTATAAATTTGTAGAAGGAATCAGGATGAAATTCGAATCGTAGAAGGAGGATATGGCTTCGGGATATAGTAGGTATTAACAAAAAAAGATGGGAAAATTTCAGAAAACGCAAGGAAGAAGAAGGAGCGCGTGCACTACACGCAGGCGCGTGAGGGGCCGCGACTGGGTGTGCGACTGGGCGTGCTCCTAGCGCGTGGGACAGACACACCGAGGATGTGAGGGCGCGTGAGGGCGCGTGAAGCATCATTTTGGGTTCCCGGTTTGTCCCGTTCGATTTGTTTTGACCTGTTCTACCTAGATTGACCTATACTTACCTTGAAAATGGTGAAATATAGGTCTAATCGGAAGGAATTGTGTTGAAATACCCTATTAAATGTACAATCAAGAGAGAAAGGGATTCGAAACCAGGTAAGTAGCGTATCGACCTTTGAACTAGTTCTTAACTTGTTTTACAACATGTGAGTATGTTGTTTACCTGATTAAGAGCTTAATATGTTATGATGAGCTTTGATGATATTGAGTGTTTATTGTATATTGTGACTGCTTGCCTGTGATGTAAGCATGATATAAATGATTGTCAGAATGTTCTATGTGTTGAACATGATACATGTATGAAAACATGCAGTAACTGTGAGTATGTTATGCATGTTAATAGAAAGGTTATGACTCTAAGATATGCTTATTGGTTGTTGAGCTATGGCTTATTTATATGAGTATGATAGTCTACTAATTCCCGCGGAGTTCCTGGCCAACGCGCTGTGTGCTAAGTCAGGGAGCATGAGTACTCCTGACCGTTGGTATATGAGATAAACAGGCCGCCAGAGCAATTAGTAGACGGACCGTATTTGACCGAGAGCGAGTCTTACATACGAGTCCGAAAATTCTAGATAAGCATATCGAGAGAGAGTCAGTAACCTAGCTGGAGGTAGCTGAGATACCTCATTAATGAATAGATGACCCTAGTAAGAGAAGCTAGGAGTCAATGTCGAATAAAACTTAAAAACATTTGCTATGCTAAGCTGGAGGTAGCTGAGATACCTCATTAATGAACAGATGACCCTAGTAAGAGAAACTAGGAGTCAATGACGAATAAAATTTAAAAACACCTGGAAAGATTAGTTATGAATTCATGAAAGATAAAGTTGGCTACTTACTGGGTAATTTAATTACTCATCAAAATTATTTTTAACTTTTCTTTCCAGATTTAGTTGATGCAGGCCAACCGAGGACGAGGGCGAGACCAGCGGGCTAGGAACTATTTGGGAATCCATGTCTGTGTCTGTTTTGTGTACTTATGCTTTCGCTGTCAAGAATCTACTTCGGTTGTTTTAAGTTTAAATAGCACTCGTTTTAAATGTTTTACTTGATGTTTTTGGAAACATTTTTTTGAAATTTATCATTGGTTGTCGGAGTTTATTATCGAGGTCAGTAGTAACTCCTGTGAATCGCGTTGACGATGAGCGGGTGTTACAAACGCAAACTCCAAAAATGGATAGGATTTCTTAGGTCCATTCTCAACTTTGGCTTTTTCATTTGATAGCATTGTTGGGGCCGATCTCTGAGGTCTGAAAATGGCGGATCACACTTACGAAGAATTACTAAGAGTAGTATATTCTTGACCAAAGTGGCGATAACTAAAACACTATAGGAATAAGAGTTATTCTGGGATTAGTGTTTAAGTCAAGAATCTCTTGGTTTATTGAAGGAGTGATTGACTGCCCCTCGGTAGCAATTGCTCTAACTCACTAAAGTATCGTTGCAAATTAACAAATTTTGGGTACATAATTACATTTGCTAAACCTAAGTGGATTAAAAAGAATTAAGTCAATTCACTAATAGAATTTGTTTTAAATCTCAGCATGTCAAGCTCAATAGTACAATTACTCACTTCTGAGAAATTAAACGACGACAATTACGCAACAAGGAAATCAAACCTAAACACAATACTTGCAAATGATGATTTGAGGTTTATTTTAACTGAGGAATGTCCCCTAAACCCCGGCTCAAATGCAAACCGAATAGTTTGGGATGCATATGACAAAAAGGGTAAGGGGAAAGATAAGATTCCTACTGACCCCAAATGCAAGGTTTAAAATGCAGATAATGGAAAATGTTTCCATTGCAATAAAAACGGGCATGGGAAAAGTCATTGCCCAAAATACCTTGCAGAGAAGAAAGCCAAAAAGGCACAACAAGGTAAATATGATTTACTAGTTGTAGAAATATGTTTAGTAGAGTATGATCACTCACCTTGGATACTGGATTCAGGGGCCACTAATCATATTTGTTCTTTTTTTCAAGAAACTAGTTCCTAGAGAATGCTTGTGGAAGGCGAGATAACACTCAAGGTTGGAACAGGAGAAGTTGACTCAGCAATATCAGTAGAAAATTTAAAGTTGTTTTTTAGAGATAGATTCATTATATTAGATAATGTATTTTTTGTTCCTGGAATGCAAAGAAATCTAATATCTATCTCTTGTTTATTAGAACAATTGTATAAAGTATCTTTTGAAATCAATGAAGTGTTCATTTTCAAAAGAGGTATTCATATTTGTTTGGCAAAACTAGAAAACAACTTATATATGTTAAAACTGAGTGAAACAAAAGCTGTTTTAAATACCGAGATGTTTAAAACAGCTAAAACTCAAAATAAATGACAAAAGATTTCTCCTAATACCTATCTTTGACACTTAAGACTAGGCCACATTAATTTCAATAGGATTGAGAGATTGGGTAAAAGAGGACTTCTAAATGAGTTATAAGACAACTCTTTGCCTCCATGTGAGTGCTGTCTTGAGGGTAAAATGACTAAACAACCTTTATCTGAAAAAGGTTATAGAGCCAAAGGAACCTTAGAACTTGTGCATACAGATCTCTATGATCCAATGAATGTCAAAGCATGAGGAGGGTATGAATATTTCATCAGTTTTATTGATGATTATTCAAGGTATGATTATCTTTACCTAATGCATCACAAGTCTGAAGCTCTTGAAAAGTTTAGAGAGTATAAGACTAAGGTTGAGAATCTATTAGGAAAAACTATTAAAACACTTCGATCAGATTGAGGTGGAGAGTATATGGACTTAAGATTCCAGGACTATATGATAGAACATGGAATAACGTCTCAACTCTCTGCCCCTGGTATACCCCAACAGAACGGTGTATCAGAAAGGAGAAATAGAACTCTATTAGACATGATTCGGTCTATGATGAGTTTCGCTCAATTACCTGATTTTTTTTGGGGATATGCAGTGGAGACTGCTACATACATTTTGAACATGGTTCCTTCTAAGAGTGTTTTAGAAATACCTTATGAGTTATGGAGAGGGCGTAAAGGTAGTTTACGTCACTTCAGGATTTGAGGATGCCCAACACACGTGTGGGTGTAAAATCTCAAGAAATTAGAACGTCGTTCAAAATTATGCCTATTCGTAGGATACCCCTAAGAGACGAAAGGTGGACTGTTTTATGACCTCAAGAAAATAGAGTGTTTGTATCAACAAACGCTACATTCTTAGAGGAAGACCACGTAAGAAATCATCCACCACACAACAAATTAGTATTGAGTGAGATTTGTGTGATCCTAATAATTGGTATTAGAGTGAGGCAAGATTCACCACGATCTGTGAAGACGGAAAGTTCAAAGACAAGAATTTAAAAGTTTGATGGATTCGATATCAGTTTTTAGAAGTTGCAGATTGAAGATTATATGTACCAGAAAGACCTTTAGAAACCCCTTTTGGGGGTGAAGCCGGATACGATGAACGCGGAGGAGTGGAAACTTAAGGATCGTCACGCCTTAGGGTTGATCTGGTTGACGCTGTCCAGAAACACGACGTTCAACATCATCAAAGAGAAGACGACATCGGGCCTATTGAAGGTGTTGTGAAATATGTATGAAAATCCGTCAGCTATGAACAAGGTGTAAAAAAAAAAATCCGTCGGGCCTATTGATTGTATTTGTTGGGTTTTATGTCCTAAAACTCATAGTTTGTAAACAAAAACATATTGTGTTTTCAATAAATTTATTATTGATGTTTAATCAGTAAAGATTGTTATTGAATAAAATGAATGTTACGGTCATTAATCTAAATCTAATAAACTAAGAACACTCTGATTACTTGAACTATAGGTAGAGACATTAGAGTGGATCAAGTTCAAGTATATAGTCAAAATGATCTATAATATAGGGATAAGGTTGAGTACCTTATTCTGGAGACGATATGGATGCGGCCCACTTTTGTATATGATATAAACAATGTGATCACTAAATTGTACATGTGGAAACATGTGAGTGGGGGAGTCCTATGCAATGAGTATTGCATAAGATCGGACCATGAAGAAAACCCTCTCACTTTATAATGTCGTTTATTGTTGAGACTGATTTTTTCATTCGATGACCTAGGTAACTTGTTCTTAATCTTGAGCTAACTATGAACTCCTATTTATTTGAAATTATCCTTAGATTTGCATGGGTAAGAGTGGCCCGAGTTCACCGACTCAATAAGCCTCCCATTCCAGGGGTAAGATTGGGTGAATAGCTGGGGACATAGTGTGTATGATGGAATTCACTCCTACCCGCCTTTAGGGATAGTAGAGAGGTTGTTCCCTCAAATACTGACTCCAAGTCTTGAACAAGGGGCCCCATCCTCTCATTGGCTCGAGAAGGATTTAGTTTGGTGGTTGGACCACAAACCAATTGTTCATTAGATGATCAGTGGAATGTCCTAGTAGTTAACGAATGTTGGTTAACAAGGTTAATGAGTTTAGCAGGTTAATCTCAGATCGTTGGAGCCCATGATCTGTAAGTCTATTAGGTCCCCCAGCTATCTCTTATCGGACTAAACCTTAGAACAGTGTGATGAATGAGTTCAAAGTGTTCGAATTCAAATTAAGAAATATACGCTAAATATATACGATATATTTAACCGCATTTTGTTTTAATTGTGAATTAAACAAAAAGAGAAAAGTGGAGATATTTAAATAAGATTTGAATATTTTAATTATGAATAGGGATTCATAATCAATATGTGCCTGAATTCATTGGGATTGACATTTTATTTAATGTTAAATTTTAATTAAATTGTTTAATTACTCATTTAATATTATTTTGATTTGAAATTAATTATTTAAATTAATTGTTGAATTAAAATAAAGAAAGTCAAAATGTTAACTTCACCCAATTGAAAAATCCATGTTTGAGTTAGTGGAATATTGTGTGTCAATATATGTTTAACCAAACTTGCATGTTTGCCACATAATCCCACAAATTTGAGTAGAATTTTGATTGTCAAAATTTGGTTCACTCAAACTTCATGCTTGCCACATAATCCCACAAATTTGAGTGGAATTTTGAGTGTCAAAATTTGGTAAGCTCAAATTTGCATAAACATGCAAATATGACTCTATAAATAGAGTGATTAAGGAAAATGGAAAGTTTGCTCGAAAAACTTTGAGAAAGTCTCTCAAAGCTCTCTCTTTACATATACTAAATTCCTTTCACGTTTAGTCACTCACCGGATTCCACAATCCCGTTTTAAGGCTGGAGAATAGTAGGGAAGACACTAGTTGTGGTTCGAAACCAATTCGTTAAGAAAAAGAAATTTGAACTACAAAAGGTTAGTATTCAAACTCAT